>NC_068982.1:187582946-187590692 GCF_001194135.2 Octopus bimaculoides | reverse complement strand
GGAGCCAGTCAGGTGGCACTAGCAACGACCACACTCAAATGGTGCTTTATACATGCCATTGACATGGGAGCCAGTCATGTGGCACTAGCAACGACCACACTCAAATGGTGCTTTTTACATGTCACTGGCATGGGAGTCAGTCAGGCAGCACTGGCAATGATCATGCTTGAATGGTGCTTTTTACATGCCAGTCAGGCGGCACTGGCAGCGACCACAGTGAGGTCATTTAAAATGTATGAAAATTCCAAGCAATACTGCCCAAATAACGCACTTTGTATTACACGTTTATCTTTTTTTATGGTGAATTTTCCTTCAGCAAAAATATTTATGATGAAATTTCCTCTAAGAAGAGGAGACACCATTAATTTGTGTCTTCAGCTGTATTTTCTATTTCCTCTCCATATTCAACAATGCAAGTCATGCTGGATTCTTCATATTTTCAGAGAGGAAGACAAAAAAATGAAGTTAAAATATTGGCAGGTTCGAAGTTTGCTTTGTAACTATGGGATTCAAGTTCAATCCTGTCAAGCTCAACAATATTTTGGAATTACAGTTGGTAAATTGGGGCCGTGGAAGTCTATTGTGAGTGTGAGTGTGCGTCTGTGGGTGTGAGTGTGTGTGTGTGTATGTCTGTGAGTGTGTGTAGATAGGTAAAGGTGCCTGGCTTAGTGGTCAAGGTATTTGGCTCTCATGATCATAAGGTCATGAGTCCGATTCCCAGTAACACGTTGTGTCCTTGAGCAAGACATTTCACATTGCTCCACTCCACTTAACTGTCAGAAGGGAGTGTCACCAGTATTTCAACGGGCTGACCTTGTCACACCGGATCTCATTAAGAACTACATTAAGGGCACACATGCCTGTGGAGTACTCAACCACTTGCAAGCTAATTTCATGAGCAGGCTGTTCTGTTGATCAGATCAACTGGAACCCTTGTCATAGCAACCGACAGAGTGCCAGTAGACAGACAGACAGTTTTAACAACCCACCTATGACTGCATCCTGTCACTTGTCCAAGAGTTAATTCCGGTACATCTTCTTATTTCAACCACATATCAAAGCTAAACAGTTTAGGAAATTATAACTATGGAAGAGAATGTTCCCTTGCCGACCACGAAATAATTTGAAGCATTTACCATGGAATCTAATGGAAATTTGGAAATATAACGGTATCTGGCAATATTGAACATCAAATATTAACATTTTGTGAGCGAGTGGCTGTGTGGTAAGTAGCTTGCTTACTATCCACATGGTTCTGGGTTCAGTCCCACTGCATGGCGCATTGGGCAAGTGTCTTCAACTATAGCCTCGAGCCAACCAAAGCCTTGTGAGTGGATTTGGTAGACAGAAACTGTAAGAAGACTGTTGTATATATATATATGTATGTATATGTTTGTGTGTCTGTGTTTGTCCCCCCAACATTACTTGACAACCAATGCTGATGTGTTTACATGCCCATAACTTAGCAGTTCGGCAAGAGAGGCCGATAGAATAAGTACTAGGCTTACAAAGAATAAGTCCTGGGGTCAATTTGCTCAACTAAAGGCAGTGCTCCAGCATGGCTGCAGTCAAATGTCTGAAACAAATAAAAGAATAAACCACTTCTGTTGTATATATATTGGGAGGGTCATTATGCCAGTAATAAACACACTCACTGGTTCTATGCAACTTCTTTATTATTCATTAATTGCTTAAGTATTTAAAGAAGATGACAAAATATTTTCCTTTAAGAAATTAGAGAATCTCTATCTTTTGTTTTTTATTTGTTTCAATCATTAAACTGCGACCAAGCTGGAGCATTACCTTGAAGAATGCAAGGTGACTGAATCAACACCAGCACTTCTTTCTTTCTTTTTTTTTTTTTTTAAAGCCTGGTACTTAATCCATTAGTCTCTTTTGCCAAGCTGCTGTTACAGGGACATAAACACACCAACACCGGTTGTCACATGGTGGTGGAAGTCAAACAAAGACACACACACTTACACTGAGATTCTTTCAGTTTCCGTCTACCAAATCTACTCACAAGGCTTTGGTTGGCCCAAGGTTTTAATAGAAGTCACTTGCCCAAGATTCCATGCAGTGAGACTGAACCCAGAACCATGTGGTTGGGGTCCAAGATATGAGAATCTCACAAAGTAATGGAGACGGCTATTAACAAAGATATTTGTCTTCATCTTGTTTGTTGTTAACACAACGCTTCGGCTGATATACCCTCCAGCCTTCATCAGGTGTCTTGTAGAAATTTCGATTCGATGTTATTATTATTATTATTATTCAGGTCACTGCCTGGAATCGAACTCGGAATCTTGGGGTTAGTAGCCCGCGCTCTTAACCATTACGACGTATGCCATCGGGCAATTATGGGGTGAACAAAGATGTCCTCCAGCACTTTGAATTCCTCTCCCTTTTATTGCTTTGACCTCCAGTTTGGCTTCCAGGAAGCCAGGTCCACTGAAATATGCTGTTGCTTTCATCTTTTCGATCGTTCTCTTTCTATTGGAATGTCTCCTAAGCTGGTAGGAGTCGATTCATATCAACAAGGAATGACCAACTAGACTGTTATCCAGGTAACAGCATCCGTAGAAGAAGGCATACTACAATGACTGTTACATATCAATGTCTAAGCTCTTCTGTACCACAGGGAAACTCACGGTAGAGACTCCCCACCACGTATTCCAGGTGATCACCATTTATGTCCTCTCAAAAATCCGGTCATATGCTGATTAAAAAAAAAATGTCCAGCAAGGGAGATAACTCCCTATCCCTCAAATCTGTAGCACATCTCAGAAAACCTCACGTATCTGATTCCTCCTTTCTGGTGTATGTTGATTGACAGAGCTCTTTTTTGCTCCACCCCTAGGGTTTCATTTTAGTCCTCCACTTTCATGCATCAACGATCTATTTGTCACATTAAAGATGATGATGATGCTGCAATCGTCATATTATTGCCAGGCCAAGGGATTTAAGTATCGGTGCAGGCTTGGCTGTGTAGTGCAGAAGTGTTTCCTAACCACATGGTTCCAGGTTCAACTCCCTTGCACGGTACCTTGGACTAGAACCTTCTACTGTAGCCTCAAGCCAACCAAAGTTTTCTGAGTTGATTTCGAAGATGGAAACTGAAAGAAGCCTATAGTACTTATGCATGCGTGCGTGTGTGTATGCATTTCCTTGTCTTACTTTCACATAAAAGTTATGAGGCAAGTGTCACTGTATTTAGCATCATGCAAGCGGTGTTGTTCCTTTCCAGTCTCCTGTGAAAACGTATCCGGCCAAAGGAAAACTACCTTGCTTTGAAACAGACAAGGGTTGGTGACAGAAAAGGTATCCAGCTGTAGAAAATCTGCATAGAAGTGTTGATGTATTTGGTGATAGGATAAGGCATCCAGCCACAGAAATCAAGCCAAACAACGCATGCAAGCACCAGACTATAGGATCAATGGCTCCTAATAAGGAATAACTTGGACTATGAGGGTTTGTTGAACTGGTCAACATGGAAAGTGGATGTAAAAAGATAATGATGATGATGATGATGGTAATGATAATGATAGAAAATAAAATGAGCAAAGGGAAATAATTCAAATGGGCCAAAGGTAAAAATTAAATTAAAAGGGTATCCAAAATGACAGTAGCTTAGTAGATAAAGCAATTAAGGATATGAAGACAGGGAAAGCCCCCAGTCCTTCAAGAATCACTGCTGAGATGCTTAAAATATCTGGCAGAGTAAGATACGGCCGAGTAACTTGTATAATTAATCAGGTTATACACGAGGGAGTTACAGCCAACTGCTACAAAGATAAAGGTGACTCCTGAGATAGTACTAATTACAGTGGTACCAAATTAATGAACCATGTCATGAAAGTTACAGAGAGGGTCATAGCTCCATCAATTAGGAAGAGAGTTAGTATAGATTAGATGCAGTTTGGTTTTGTGCCAGGGAGAAGCACCACTGATGCTATATTCCTGGTAAGGCAACTGATGGAGAAGTACGTAGCCAAAGATAAACCTCTGTACTTGGCTTTTGTTGACTTGGAGAAAACCTTTGACAAGGTCCCCTGATCCCTTATCTAGTGGTCAATGCAGAAGCTAGGGATAGATTACTGTCAGTAAGATGAATGTAGGCAATGAGTATAGCAATGAATTTAGTACACAGTTAGGAGTTCAACAAGGATCAGTTTTCAGCCTCCTCTTGTTTATCATAGCCCTTCAGGTCACAACAGAGGAATTTAAGACTGGCTGCCCTTGGGAGCTCCTTTACATGACTAACCTTGTTCTTATAGCTGAATCACTACTAAAACTAGAGAGGAAATTTCAGCTGTGGAAGCAAGGTCTGGAATTTAAGGGCCCTAAAATTGATATAACGAAGACCAAAGTCATAGAAAGTTGGAAAACAGACAAATCTCAAATCACTTCAGGTAAATGGCCCTATTCAATATGTAGCAAAGGTGTATGTAGAAACACCATATGGTGTATCCAGTGCAAGCCATGAGCACATAAGAGGCACAGCTGTATAAGAGTAGTAGTCTTTGTTGTGTGGCAGATGTGCAGATACAATAAACACTAAGAATGTACTGGAAAATGACTCCCTCAAATGTCTGGGGTGGGGATGAGTCTTTAGAAGTAGTAGATAGCTTCTGTTTCCTAGGCAATCAAGTTGCAGTGGACGAGGAAGTTCTGAAGCTATAGTTGCTAGAATAAGAATTGGCAGGGCATAGTTCAGAGAGGCCTCTCCCTAAGAGTGTCGAGAAGATTGTATGATGCCTGTGTACATACAGCTATGCTTTATGGCAGTGAAACGTGGGCTATGACTACAGAGGACATGCAAAAGTTTGAAAGAAATGAAGCCAATGTTCTCTGTTGGATGGGAAATGTCAGTGTACATGTACAACAGGAAATTAAATGAGAGAAACATTAAGTATAAGAGGCATCAGTTGATGTGTGCAAGAAAGAAGACAGTGCTGGTATAGATATGTGATGCATATGGAAGAGGACAACTACATGAAAAAGCGTCAGTCTCCAACTGTGCAGGGAACTTGTGGAAGGGGTAGACCCAAGGATACATGGGACAAAGTTGGAAGAAGGGATTTCCAGATGTTGGGCTTCACAGTGAAGATGACAAGAGACTTCTGGTGATTTAATATACCTGAGAAGACATGTCAAGCTAGGTAAAGCTGTGGCCATCCATACATACAATTATGTCCTCTTTGTCCCTCTCTCAGGCAAGAGGTCCTTCTTTTGAGGGCTCATAACTGCTGGTATCACATAAAAGCACCTGTGCCAGTTTCACAGACAAGACCCCATGCGAGTGCCACATATAGAAGTGTCTGTGCCAGTGCCACATAGAAGTGCCCAGTGCCAAGCAAAAGCACCCAGCACACTCTGTGAAGTGGTTAGCATGAGGACGGGCGTCCAACTATAGAAACGATGTTAAAATAGACAATTAGAACTTGGGCAGCTCTCAAGCTACCCAGCTCCTGTCAGACCGTCCAACTCATGCCAGCATGGAAAGCAGACGCAAAATCATGATGATGATGGTGGTAGTGGTTGTGTTGACAGTGGTTGGTGATGATTGTGGTGGTAAAGTTGATGATGGTGACGGGGCCAGAGGCACCGTCTTGTATGTGACGTATCGCTTATATGTGTTCCATTGTTGTGACGTTTTGCACAGTCTGATATTTAAACTTACAAATCACAACATAAGAGGTCGTTTATTGTACGAACTTGAAATCAGTTTCTTGCACGCACTTATATATATATATATATATGCGTTTGGGCGTATAAAAGATGAAAGTAAAGTTCACTTCCTATTAAGAAATCCGGTGTTTTAAGTGTAAAAACACACCTCAATTACTGACAGCAAAAATGTTAGAATAATGGCAACAACAATTCTACGTGGTTACATTGTTTAATATAAATCGAAATGTAGCATTTACAATAGTCTACTAGATTTAAAAAGTATTTGAAATGGAACATTGAATACGAATTAACAAGTATATTCTATTACATTCCCGTATATAATTAATTGCTGGCATTTTACGAAGTGACGATAAAAGACAACACTTTATTTTATTCAAAGATTTAAAGAATGTTGTATTGTTGTTAATTTTTTTATTTGTTTCAATTAATTTACATTTTTAATAATTTTTTCAAGATTTATTTTGTAGATATATGTATGTGACGGAATATAATACTTATATATAATAGACAATCCCATTAAAATACAAAACCAAACATAAACATGTGCGTGATTTATAAATGAAATCATTATTTGCATAGAAGAAAACAGCTGTCATTTGGTGTAAAAACATTATAGTAGTCATACAAACATGTGACTCGTATTTATATCGATATGTATGTCAAACAAGAGAAGGAACTAAATTTATTTGTTACTTCAATGCATTAACACTTAACAATCATGTCTCCTACACGCTGTGTTGCACTATTGTTAGTTTCCTTACTTGGTGCGAGTTTAATTGCTATCGTATCCCCTTCTACACAATCGCAGCAACCAAATATCTTACTTATTCTGGCTGACGACTATGGGTTTAACGATATAGGGTACCATGGCTCGGAAATACAAACTCCGAATCTGGATAAATTGGCTGGAGAAGGTGTCAAGCTTGAAAACTATTATGTCCAGCCCATTTGTACCCCAACACGGAGTCAACTTATGTCCGGAAGATATCAAGTGAGTAATTTTGGCGAAGTTTTGTAATAGCTGTCCCTCGAAGTCCCATACCACAGGCGAAAGGGAAGGGTTCGGAAGCAGGGGACATAAATATTTAAAAAAGGAAAAATTGAAATCCTTTTTGAGGAGAAATTTTTTTCAGAATTGCAATTTCCTTTGTATGAAACGCAGAAATAAAGGGGGCGAGGAACTCCCCTTTTCTTTTATAAAACTTAAAACTTCGAAGGACAGCTATTTAAAACCCTGCCAACTTTTTTGATGTAAAAGCAATGTTGTGCAGCTTGACTATATTAGTTGTTTAGCTTCTCCATCATTATTATCGTTAACTATTGAGTCCTTCATACCCAGAGATGGGCCCTTCTCAATAACGGTGTACGATCTTTGTATTTGATATTTTTTCGAGAGTAGGCATCCTTAATCCTACCCTCAAGTTAACTTTCCTGGGCAAAATTAGTGTGGTGCCCCACCCACAAATTTGTTTCCTCTTAACTTTCCTGAAAATGTGTTTTTTTTTAAAAATTAATAATGAAATTTGATGCAGTCTCTGAGAGTGAAGATTATGATAATATTAATAAACTTAGATGTTTTCGGTGGGGTTTCGAGTCCTCCGCGGCAACTCTGCAAGTGTGCTGGAGTGCCTCAAATGGTTTCCCAGTGCCCCCAACTTTTCAACCCAAACTGGTAAATTGTTTTGGGGTTTTTTATTTTTAATTTTTTCAATTGTGTTCTGTTTTGTCCAATTTTCTAATTTAATTTTGTAAAACGAATTAGTTATTATTTGCATATGCATATCATTGAATGTTTATATGTTATATATGAAAACAAAAACTTCTTAATATATTTTTAAATAAAATTTTGCTAAGATATGTTTTTTAGGGGACGATTCAGAATTCTGTCAAAAAAAAAAGCGGTTTTGTTCTTAATTATTTTATCAAAATGATTATAATCGACATTCTCGAAAACATCTATGCAAAATTTTATTTTTTAAATTAGTCTAAAGTGAGTTATAAGGAAACCAAGTCGCGCGCGGAAATAAACCAAAATTTCTCACTCCAGCACCA
>NC_068982.1:187578664-187581555 GCF_001194135.2 Octopus bimaculoides | reverse complement strand
TTTTTTTTTTTTTTTTGTTTTGTTCCCAGGTGAAGGTCTTTATATTGACCAGTTGGTCTCGGCAGAATTTTGATTTCAGAAAGCTCAGCGTAGGAACAGATGTTAACACAAAGCATCGTAACCGATGCTCTTAAAATTCTACCAATGCGGAAGGATTAAAGACAAGGTTAACATAAGCAGGATTTGAATTTAAAACCGGAACAAGTATATCCACATCGAAACGACTCAATCAATTTGACTCCGAATCGAACCGACCGCTGCTGGCAGACATTCCAGTCATTGGTCTCTTTGTCTTTTACTCATTCCAAGTATTAGATGCTGTTATGCACCGCTGGTCACAATGCGCTTCTCTCTTGATTGTGCCATTCTTTCCCAAATTGCTTAACTCAATCATCTTCCCATCATCTAGAGTCGCTTGCAAGTGACCTTTTCTGATCTCTTGCATAGACTCGGCAACTGAATGCGTCCACCTGTGTTGTCTGTGATCCCTTGCGACATGTCTGGTCCAGTGGAATTTGTGCTTTCGCTATTCTGCAATCACATTATTCGCTCCGTTCTCGAATTCTCTCTTTTCGAATTTGCTCTCGTTACGATATATTCCTAATGAGAATCTTTCCGTGGCCCTCTTGTGTTGCTGCCATTCGATGTCATACAGAATGAGCCAAAAGTCACGCACCAAGACTAGATTGCGTTCTAGAATTGTCAAAGGCATTCTTTAATGTTTTTAAAATTGAATAAAGATCAATTGAATAATGATGGATACACATGTTACTTGTACATGATAAACAAAACGAGTAATAGTTAACATAATGTAAATAAAATGTTGAATGTTTTGCATAACTTTTGGCCTACCCTGTAGATATGTATATGCACACTCACACAGTTCTTGTTCAAAGTGCTGTACTGTGGGATTGAAATTCTACCCATGTGGTTATGAATTAAACTTGCTAACCACACAGCCATGATTGTAACCATAATGATGTTACAAAATGTCGGCTAGTAGTTGTTCATTTCTGTAGAAACTAGATCGTTTGGTATTGAATATCTGTTCAATAAGCCAACATTACAAAACAAATCACCATGTGATCAGGCGAACAGTAATAAAGTCACAATTTAGGCTAGGAAAAAAATGTCACAATTAATTTATGGGATCCAGACAAAGCCCCTGTGACTTTGTAACCATGACTCTTTTACCTGTGACTCTTTTACCTGTGACTCTTTTACCTGTGACTCTTTTACCTGTGACTCTTTTACCTGTGACTCTTTTACCTGGATTCTGTGATCAGGATGTCTGATTTGTATGCTCATGGTTAAAAGCTTTGATTTTCCTGTCATGTGATGGGTGAGCATGTCAGCGTGACTCGTTTCAAATTGTTGTGGTTTTGATTGAAAAACCAATAATAGTTTTTTTCATAGGGCCAGCAGTTTAACAGGTAGAGGATAAGTTGATTACATTGATCCCAGGGGCGTAGTTAGGGTGGGGCAAGCAGGGCACATGCTCTGGGCACCACTTTGAGGGAGGCGCAATTTTAGCCAGGTTCATTTTCTAATTAAGCCATTAAAAAAAATTTGGTTATTGGGGGCACAATTTTCATGCTTGCACTGGGCGCCATTTACCCCAGCTACACCCCTGATCGACCCCACCACCACCACCACCTCAGTACTTAACTGATATTTTATTTTATTGACCCCTAAAGGGATGAAAGGCAAAGTTGATTTCAGCAAGATTTGAATGCAGAATGTAAAACGCCAGTGTATAAGAATCCTACCAGCTTACCAAGAATAATGGTAATAATAAAATTGCAGTACCAGGCAGTGACTTTCATGGCTTCAGATCTTAATTGATTGGAAGTGTTATCATGTACATTGTTTTGTCTTGGTATAAAAGATGGGCTGCAGCAAATATTCTGCTTAATATCACAGATTTGCTTGTCAGTTGTTTGACCGTAACCAGTTGAACATGTCCCTTAGTGGCTGACGATATGTGCATCTCTGATCATGATCAGAAGTAGTTGGGGAGCATCACAGCCATGTGTTGAGAGGAATTCTTTGGGGTTTGAATAATTCCCCTCTGGAAACATGGGTGTTTTGCTCATCATCCTTAAACAGCCCTTATTCAGGGTCCTTTAGAGTGGGATGGGCTACTCAACCTGAAGAAAATTCTAATTGGGCCCCACCTGCGAGGTCATGCGCTGTTTATCTTGATACGAGATTACTGTGTCGCGCATAAATGGCTGTGATACATGTGCCTTTATCAGTTATGATGGGTATATTGGACATGTACCCTTATCAGACTGGTAGTCATGATGGGTATATTGGGCTTCATATCTTTGTGCCCCAGTGCCACTGATGGCATGCACTGGTCTCTCACTCAATAATAATAGTAATAATAAAAATAACAACGGTTTCGAATTTTAGCACAAGGCATCATCATTTAACATCCGTTGTCCATGCTGGCATGGGTTGGACTAACAAACCACATAGTTGCAAAGCGAAATTCTTAACCAGACAATTTTTACTGTCTTTCATTTGTTTTGTTTTGTCTTTTTTCCACTCGACTGATTTTGCTGTGATGGGGGACAAACACAGACACAGATGCACACACACACACACACACACACACACACACATATAGAATGGGCTTCTTTCAGTTTCCATCTACCAAATCCACTTGCAGGGTTTTGGTCAGACCGTGGTTATAGTAAAATATATTTACCCAAGGTGCCATGCAGTGGGACTGAACCTGGAACCATGTGGTTGGGAAGCAAGCTTCTTATTACACAGTTGTGCCTGTACCTATGATTAATCAATAATAATCAGGTGACAGGTTGCTTAATCTTAACCATTAATAACTAACAGCTGTTTAATCTTCTATCCCTGGTTCTTGACTA
>NC_068982.1:187575674-187578574 GCF_001194135.2 Octopus bimaculoides | reverse complement strand
AAATGCCTCCTGTCAACTTCTAGCTGACTCGTTAGCTAATCTGATCTCTGTAGTTTTGACTTTTGGTACATTGGGGGTCACCTTCTTTCAAGTAATTCTACGGTTTATGTCCTCTCTCCTGTGGAACAGCTGGATGGAAAGATGACCTCAAATATTTGCATATTATAAATTTTAAAATGCTTAAAACATTAATTATGATAACCACAATGATAATGGTTATTGGTATACGTATATCTGAATGTCACCTTCTTTTTAAAGTCAAATATTCGAAGATCTCCATTTTCTCTAGACATGGCTTATTACAATGATTTCAGTATTAGGAAATGCTGAAATCATCTGGGTGTGTGTGTGTGGTTGAAATTACTTAGCAACACCATCTGCTCAGAAAACAATAGTCAAGTTAATATAAACTAAATTGTGACCTGATTAACTTCAGTTTATGAATGTATGTCATGTTATTCATTTTAGATTCACACTGGACTACAACACTCTATTATTTGGCCACAGCAACCAAACTGCCTGCCTCTTGATAGCCCCACTCTAGCAGATAAAATGCGAGAGAGTGGCTATTCTACCCATATTGTGGGTAAATGGCATCTGGGATTTTATAAAAAAGAATGTCTTCCAACTAACAGGGGTTTTGATTCTTATTTTGGTAAGTATAACGAAGGAACCGTTTTTAATTTTCTTTTACAGTATTAAATGGAATCGAGGGTGTGAGACTTATTCTGATTACTTTGTAACACAGTGGTTCTCAACCATTTTCAGTCTACGGACCCATTGACACCAGATTGATGCCATGATTTCATTTAGGAATTGTCTCCTGGATACATCTTTGGCAGGCTTTAGTTCAGGAGCCATATATTTCTGACTGTTTTAGAGGCTGCTTGTTGACTCTTCATGAGAAGTCTTCTAAATCAGGGGTTCTCAACAATTTTTTATCTCTGGACCCCTTTGATTACTTTTTTTTATTCCAGTGGACCCCCATAGTCATTCAGAAATGTTTAAAAACTAGTTTTTTAGAAACTTCTTTCAAAATTCCTATTTTGTTTGCCACAACCTTGTGTAGATTGAACAATGTAAAATGTAAAATGGTTGTTTCTTGAAATACATCTAAACCAAAATTTTTTAGGGTTCCTTAAAGTACTGCTGTGGATTCCCAGTTTAATATTTTGTTAAGTGGACCCCCCAAAATCTCACATGGACCCTCAGGGGTTATATAGATCGTAGTTGAGAACCATTGTCCTAAATAGAGATAATCATCTTCAATTTCCAGGTTATTTAACTGGTTCTGAAGACTATTACACCCATAGACACTGCGACGGATTCTGTGGCTTTGATCTGCGAAACAACCTGGAACCTGTAAGAAACAACACGGAATATTCTGCATTTTTGTTTGCCAAAAAAGCAATCAATGTCATTGAAAACCACGACAGCTCTAAGGTGAGTATTTATATCTAACATACATTTCTGATATAGCTACAGGTGTGGTTGTGTGATTAACAATTTTGCTTCCAAAGCACATGGTCTCAGGTTCAGTTTCACTGCATGGCACCTGAGGCAATTGTCTTCTACTAAAGCCCTGGGCCAACCAAAGCCTTGTGTGTTTTGGTAGAGAGAAACTGGAAAATACCATCTTACCTATATGTATTTATGTGGGCGCATGTGTGTGTGAGTATATATATATATATATATATATATATATATATACACACACACACATACATACATACATACATACATACATGCATACATACACGCATACATACACACACACACATATATATATATACCCGGAGGCAATGTGGCTGCTGCCAGTGTCACATGGCTGGCACCCATGCCAGTGGTTGCAAAGGCACCCATTACACTCTTAGAGTGGTTGGCGTTAGGAAGGGCATCCAGCCATAGAATACCATGCCGAATCTAACTGGAGTCTGGTGCAGGCTTCCAGCTTACCAGCCCTGGTCAAACTGTCCAACCCATGCCAGCATGGACAACAGACATTAAAGGATGATGATGTACATATGTGTGTGTGTATGTGCAAGTGTGTGTGTGTGTGTGTGTGTGTATATATATATATATATATATATATATATACACACACACACACACACACACACACACACACACACACACACACACATACTATTTTACTGAAGCTGAGAAATACTTCAGTCTGTCACTCAGAAATTCGCATGACCATTCATCAGTCAGTTGTGATAATCATTCATTAATCTTTTCCAGCCTCAATAAAATAATATTTTACTCAATTTTTGGTGTTCGAGTACTGTTTTCTTTCTACATTGTCCTATACCTATGTGTGTGTGTGTGTATATATATATATATGTACACATGTGTGTGTATGTGTCTACTTTTTTTGATGTCATGCAATAGTTGTAACTGAATGTCATCGCCATGCAGCTGTGTCCATTTCCAATCTGCCATGAAAATATGCCCAGCTATACTTGGGAGGAGTTGAGGTTTGATGTCAGGAAAGGCATCCATCCATAGTAAATCTGCCTCAACAAATTCCATCTGACCCATACAAGCACGGAAAAGTGTATGTTAAAACAATGATGATGGTGATGATGGATTAATGGTCACAAATTAAAATTTTAATTAAATGCAGAATGCAATGGATAGTGTTTCTGATCTTTGGCAATGTATTAACTGTGTTTCTGCCTTGTTAAAACTCCTCAGCAAAACATTGTGTAACAAAGACTGGCAGGTTGACCAATTTGGGAAATAAGGTTGAAACTGTTAATGTATTCCATACAAGAAGATTAAACATTTTCAGAAATATCTGTATCACTTATCAATTTCTCCTCTCTCTCTCGATATATATATATATATATATATATACACACACACACACACACACATATACATATATCACAGAC
>NC_068982.1:187575070-187575615 GCF_001194135.2 Octopus bimaculoides | reverse complement strand
AAAAAAAAAAAAAAAAAAAAAATTAACACCAAATATACAGTGCGTGTGTTTTTATTGGCTAAACTGGCAATATGACCATCCCCAAGTACAACAACATATTTATATATGTATGCATATATGTATGTGATAGATGGAGCAAGATAGTGCATGATGGCTGTTCAAGGTTTGAGAGTGAAGTATGAGAGAATTAGGAGGGGGCTTAGAAGGGGGGGGGAACCTGTGGAAAGTGAGAGAGTGTTGCTTTTAATGTGTGTGGTTTGTAGGCAGAGGTGTTTGAGTTGGGCAGGCCAGGTGGGCCATGAAAAATCTCAGGGAAATCGACCCATGATAAACAATGATGTGGCTATTAAAATTCATAACAGAACGTGTGTAAAATGTAGAAGGTTGTACCTCTCAGTTGGAGGTCTAAAAAGCCATGTTAAGAGAGTGCATATGGTGGCACCTGTTTCTCCTGCCAGCCAGCACGGTTGTCCAGTATGTAATAAAATGTGTAAAGGCTTGGCCGGGCTTAAGTCATATAAGGGCATCACATGGCAACAATAATG
>NC_068982.1:187569758-187574714 GCF_001194135.2 Octopus bimaculoides | reverse complement strand
TTGTATATTTGTGTGTGTGTGTATACATGTGTGTGTATACATGTGTGTATATGTGTGTATATACATGTGTGTATATATATGTATATATGTATGTGTATATATATATGTGTGTATATATGTGTATATATATATGTATATGTGTGTATATATATGTGTATTTATATATATGTGTGTGTGTATATATATATATATATATATATATAGTGGACAAACAAAAGAAGGGCATTCAACACGTTTATTGGGAGATACATGTATGGATCAAAACAATTTGATTCAAATTTGTTGAGTTTCTAGTGTGATGCTAGTTGTCAGCCATTCCAAATTGATCAATATGTATATGTGTGTGTGTGTGTGTTAACAGAAATGATGAAGGTGGTGGTGGTAGTGTTGCCAGCACACATCACTCTGTCAATCAACATCCAGACACTATGGCTAACTATCCAGTCAATATCGACATCACCATCATCATCATCACCAGGATGCACCAACTCAGACAACTGCATCACTACCACCACCACCACCACCACTGCTGCTGCTGCTACTCCTGCTGTGTCCCACTTTAATGTTGTCCCCTTGTCTGTTTCAGCCACTTTTCCTCTACGTCCCCTTCCAGTCTGTCCATGCCCCTCTCCAGGTACCAGACAAATACATTGCACCTTATAGTCACATCAAAGACAAGAATAGACGAGTTTATGCAGGTATGTTCTTCACCATTTCTTTTCCCCCCCCCCCCCAACCAAAATCATCATCATCATCATCCACACCATCAGAAGCCATCATACTTTCCTGTCATTTGTTAAAATAGTATTTTCTCCCCCTTTTTTCTTTTCTTTGTCTTGCCAGGTCTGGAGGAGGTGATGGCATTCATACCCTTCCCAGGCCTTCATGGATTCCCCCCCCCCATCACCCCCATGAAGTGTTAAGAATTTAACTAGAATCTGTGGCTAGGGGCAGGCATGGGTGTTTGGTAAGAAGCTTGCTTCTCAACCACATGGTTCCGGGTTCAATCCCACTGTGTGGTACCTTGAGCAAGTGTTTTCTACTATGGCCTTGGGCTGACCAAAGCCTTGTGAGTGGATTTGGTAGACGGAAACTGAAAGAAGCCTGTTTCTGTGTGTGTATGTATATACTCACACACACACACACACACACATATGTATATATATACACACACACATATACATGTATATATTTTTATTTATGTATACACACAGACATATATACACACATACATACACATATATTCACACACAAACTGGTGTTGGTTTGTTTACATCCCTGTAATCTAGCAGAGACTGATAGAATAAGTATCAGGCTTAAAAAGAATAGCAAAATTAAGTCCTGGGGTCAATTCATTTGACTGAAAGGTCTTCGAGGCATTGCTCCAGCATTGCTGCAGTCTAACGGCAGATTCCAGTAAATCAAGTAAATATGATTATTGGTCAATGAATTATATTGTTGTAATTACTTGATCAAGGGAGAAAACTTCAGACACATTTCAGTGTTATTATGACCTCGTTAAGCAAATTAATAGAATTGGTGTGAACTTTCTCATTGCCTTGATGAGGGATCAGCAAAATACAATTAAAAGATGACCATCACCCTGTGGCCTCCTGTGTGCAGGGTCAAAGCTGAAGATTTCCAGTAGCATCCTTTATCTGCTCCCATTGCCCCTCACCCTGTATTTTTATTTTTTTAGGTGCAATTCCTTAGAATATTTAATTCTAAAAATAGAAGAGGATTTTTTTAAAACATCAAATGTTTATGAGGATCGAAAGGGATCCAGAGTTAAAAAAAAAAAAGGGATTGAAACCCACTCATATAGACTAACATTTCTCTATTCTGTCCACTTTTGATGAAATAAACTTTTTCCTTTCCGCAATTTAAGAAGCTCTCCATCTTTATTATTTTGTTTGTTCTGTAAATATTCTCAACCATTTAAATTTTAAGGATTTATGTCATAATGGAAATTCTTTAGAAAATGTATTCTCTTGTTTCCCTATCAGGAATGACAGCTTGCATGGATGAAGCCATTGGCAATATTACCAACGCTATGAAGAAGAAAGGCTTATGGAATAACACTGTCCTGGTTTTCTCCACAGGTTTGTCCTTTTATCTTTGATTTGTCACAGTTATTAGACATTGTATAAGGACAATATAAAGAACACTCTCACACAATGACTGGCCTCCCAGGTGCACACACAGGTACACAGGTACACCTGTCCACATGCTGGTCAGAGATAGAATACAGGAGGTGGGGGGTGCAAAAGTAAGGATACAGTTTTGGAAAAAGAAAACACAAAATACTCATTTTTATTTTAAAAAATTAAAAGTTACGATAAATGCATTATTATGATTAATGACACTGGAAATATCAAAAATGAGGCTAATTAATTTAATGAGCTAATAATTTTAATGAATTAAGTCTTGTAACATTGATGTGATACTTACTTTTGCACCCCACCTGTATATCATTAACCCTTTCATTACTGTATTTATTTTGAGATGCTCAGTGTTTCTATCAATTAGTTTTAAATATAACAAAGAATTTAGTAAAATAACTTAGATATCATTAATCTAGTGTTAGGAACATAAATTGTGACTAAGGTTTGGTGGAAGATTATCTATTCTCTATCTATTCTCGTTACTGTATCTACCTGTAAATCTCCCTTGGTCAGTACTACTGAAAAACTTACTTTTCCAATTTCCATTTGAAGAACTCTTAGAGTTAAAACCGGTTGGAATGTAATGTAAAATTATTTTAGGAAGGGCATCCAGCTGTAGAAACTTTGCCAGTTCAGATTGAACCCAGTGCAGCCACCTGGTTCACCAGTCCTCAGTCAAACAGTCCAACCCATGCCAGCATGGAGAGCAGACGTTAAACGACAATGATGATGATGATGATGATATGAAATAAACATCTGTTATTTGTCTTTTAATTTATCTAAAAAGATAGCAACAATTGATTTTGCTTCATTCTTCATTTCATTCTTTTTTGTTTACTTACACACACACACACACACACACGTCCTCTTCTGTTTTTAATTATTCAAATTCTTCCTCTCTGAGGATGGAGCTGGTTTCTAACAAAGATACAAAACTCCATCATTGGAATGTAGTTAACAAAAAACAAATTCACATTTTGAACTTGGGATAAGTCTTACACAGCATTACTGTTCCACTTACAGATTGTATTTGCAATTTGTGAGTTACTTGGCTGGTTTCTTTTTCTGAATACCTTAGCTTATCCAAATTCTCACTTAAGCATTTACTTACAGAACCAAGTGCACCAATTATTGTTGGTGTAAATGTAAATTAGTAATCCGGATTTAGAAGCTGGAGTCTTTTAAGCAGATGTCCATACTGTATTGCTCTTTGATTCTTTCAAAGAGATATTCACATCCACAGGACAGCTGACCTCTTTGATGGTTCATACTTTTGTACCTTTCCTTCATTGGACACTAAACTCTGCTTGTGAAGACCTGTTGAAGCAAGTGAAATTGAAATCAAACCAAATTCGATGACTGGCACCCATGCCAACCTCTCCTTCATTGGACGCTAAACTCGGCTTGCGAAGACCTGTTGAGGCAAGTGAAATCGAAATCGAAATCGTGATGGCACCTGTGCCAGTGGAGCACTAAGAGCACCGTCCGAGCGTGTTCATTGCCAGAGCAGCTGTCTGGCTTCCGTGCCAGTGGCACGGGAATGGCACCATTTGAGCGTGATCATTACCAGCGTCGCCTTACTGGCACTTGTGCCGGTGGTACATGAAAAAACATTTGATGGAGGTCGTTGCCAGTGCTGCTGGACTGGCTCCTGTGCAGGTGGCATGTAAAATATACCATTTTGAGCGTGGCCGTTGCCAGTACCGCCTGACTGGCCTTCGTGCTGGTGTCACGTAAAAGCATCCACTACACTCTTGGAGTGGTTGGCGTTAGGAAGGGCATCCAGCTGTAGAAACTCTGCCAGATCAAATTAGAGCCTGGTGTAGCCACCTGGTTCGCCAATCCTCAGTCAAATCGTCCAACCCATGCTAGCATGGAAAGCGGACGTTAAACGATGATGATGATGATGATGATGATGATGATTCAAGTTGTCATTTAATTTGTTTTATTTACCAGACATTAATTAATAATTTTCTGAACTTCTCTTTATCTTTTTTTTTTTCCATCTATTTTTAGATAATGGAGGTCAAATTCTGGAAGGGGGCAACAACTGGCCCCTTCGAGGGTGGAAGGGGTCTCTTTGGGAAGGTGGACTTCATGGTGTTGGTTTTGTTACCAGTGAGTTACTGAAAACCAAAGGAACCAGCTCCAAAGCCTTAATACATGTCTCAGACTGGTTCCCAACATTGGTCAAATTGGCTGGAGGTTTTTTGAATGGGACCAAACCCCTCGATGGCTTTGACCAGTGGTCAACTATCAGGTATGCTAACATTCCATGAACAGGTTTCATTTTTTTTCTTTATAGCTCTGCTGTTTTCTTAACTATGTACGTGTGTTCACATATAAATCTATATATCATCATCATCGTTTAACGTCCACTTTCCATGCTAGCATGGGTTGGACGATTTGACTAGAGATTGGTGAAACCAGATGGCTACACCAGGCTCCAATCTGATCTGGCAGAGTTTCTACAGCTGGATGCCCTTCCTAACGCCAACCACTCAGAGAGTGTAGTGGGTGCTTTTATGTGTCACCCGTACGAAGGCCAGTCAGGCGGCACTGGCAACGGCCACGCTCAAAATGGTGCATCTCATGTGCGATCATCATCATCATTTAGCATCTGCTTTCCATGCTGGCATGGGTTGGACAGTTTGATTGAAAACTGGTAAGCTGGAGAGCTGCTCCATTGTTTTCTTAACTATGTATGTGTGTTCACACACACACACACACACACACACCATCATCATCATCATCATCATCATCATCATCATCATCATTTAACGTCCGTTTT
>NC_068982.1:187567825-187569748 GCF_001194135.2 Octopus bimaculoides | reverse complement strand
CATCATCATCATCATCATCATTTAACGTCCGTTTTCCATGCTGGCATGGGTTGGAAGGTTTGACTGAGGTCTGGAGTGTCAGCGGCTGCACCAGGCTCCAATCTGATCTTGCAAGGCTTCTAAAGCTGGATGCCCTTCCTAATGTCGTCAACCACTTCGAGAGTGGAGTGGGTGCTTTTGATGTGCCACTGGCACAGGAGCCAGTCAGTCAGGTTTGGCATCGATCATGTTTGGATGGTGCTTTTGATGTGTCACCGGAACGGAAGCCAGTCAAGGGGCGCTGGCTACTGCCGTGATTTTGGTTTTACTTGACTCAACAGGTCTTCTCAAGCATATCATATCACCTGACGCATCAAGGGTCCTCTTAAATGGGCCGGACATGCACCACTGGCATCGGCCATGGCTGTGATCCCCCTTTAGTTTCTGGGTCTTCTCAATCACAGCATATCTCCAAAGGTCTCGGTCTCCTGTCATTGCATTCTGTGAGGTCCAATGTTCGAAGATCATGCTTCACCAACTCATCCCATGTCTTCCTGGGTCTACCTCTTCTACAGGTTCCTTCCAGAGTTCGGGCGTGGCATTTCCTCACACAGTTGCCCTCATCCATACATGACCATACCAGCGCAGTCGTCTTTCTTGCGCACCACATTTGACGCGTCTTATGTCTAAGAAATGTTTTCTTTTTTACGATGCTACCATAATAAACTTAAATTAATCTGTCCAGCAATTAAAAAGGAGAAATCGCTAATGATGACAATTTATGCATTTACGCATTTGTTTCGCTTATTCGGGCTACTCCAGTCTTTTTTTTTTTATCTATTTTTCTGGATTGCTTTGGTTTCATTATCAGCCCGGCTGTTATTCGTACCTAACATCACCAGTTAATAATATTTAATATTCTGTGTTAATAACAGACAAAAAGCATTCTCATAGTTTATCAAAACACGTGGAAGAAATTCTGAAGTTGGCAGTAAGAGTTGTTCCCCTTGTATTTTAAATCTTTTCCTTTTTGTTTAAATATTTTTAATCACAAAATCCACGGATTTAGGGAAGTGACGTTGCCTCTGTAGGCCAAGGCGTGTGGTTTAGTGGTTTGGACTATTCTGCTCACGACTTTAAAGTCGTCAGTTCGATTCTCGGTATCACGTTGTGTCCTTGAGTAAGACGCTTTAACCTATGTCACTCAACTCCATTCTGCAAGCCAAAATGAGTTGTACCTGTATTTCAAAGGGCCAGTCCCATCCTGTGTCTTGCCGAATCTCCCTCAGAACTACATTAAGGGTTCGCGTGTTTGTGGAGTACTCAGCCACTTGCATGTTAATTTCTCAAGCAGACTGTTCCGTTGTTCGGATCAGCTGGAACCCTGGTCGTCATAAGCGACGGAGAACCACTTAACACGGTATCATATCAACATTAGCTAAATAATGCAGCAGGCATGACTGTGTGGTTCTGTGTTCAATCCTGCAGTAACACCTTGATTGACTCAGGCTAAGATAAAACTGATTTACCCAAGGTGCCACACAGTAGGATCGAACTCAGATCCACATGATTGTGAAGCGGAATGCTTTAAACACACACTCATGCTTGTTGTGTTTTATTAATGTTGATATTGTTTGTAAAACCACCTCGGAGGTTGTAAACCACCAGCGCCTGCAGGACTTTCCTAAGCCCTTCTTTTATCATCATCATCATCATCGTTTAGCGTCCACTGTCCATGCTGGCATGGGTTGGACGGTTTGACCAGGGCTGGAAGGCTGCACCAAACTCCAGTCTGATTTGGCCTGGTTTTCTATGGCAGGATGCCCTACCCAATGCCAACCACTCCGAGAGTGTAATGGGTGCTTTCATGTACCACTGGCACGGGTGCCATTTGCGTGACACCGCTATCTTCTACGACTTCAATTTTACTTGGCTTGGGGGGGG
>NC_068982.1:187566190-187567302 GCF_001194135.2 Octopus bimaculoides | reverse complement strand
GCTCAACGACCTGGCCAAGTTCGCCGCCTTTACACGAAAAACTATAACGATTTAATAGCGTAAAAAAAACACAAAGAGCCATATGCAAGGGGAACAACTCATATTGTCAATTTCAGTAGACGAATGAGTGTGTGTCTACAAGAAAGTATATTGGGGGTTATTGGTGCCAGCTAGAAGCTGGTAGGGGTTGGCTGGTAGTAGGTAGAGTTAGCTAGAGCCTAGCGGTTGTACACACACACACACACACACACACACACACACGGTAACTATGGCTGTGGAGAGTAACAAGAGTTAACTGTAGTATGATGTCGTAATAGGAGATGAGTTGAGGTAAGCAGTTCTGGTCGGCAGTGACAACTGATTGGTGGCTGTTGGTTGTAGTTAGGGGTTAGTTAGGGGTTAGTTGGGCATGGTTTACACAGTTCAAACGGCTCTGAAAAAGGAATGGTTGTGGTAGTTTGTCCTGTCTGTCTGCCTATCATCATTTAATGTCTCTCTTCCATGCTGGTATCAACTGGTATCTGATAAGCTGCAGAACTGTATTAAGCTCCAATGTCTTACTTAGGCATCGTTTCTATACCTGAATGTTCTTCCTAACGCCAACCATTCTTCAATATGTTCTCACTGCTTTTTTTTTTTTTTTTTTTTTCATGGCCCTCTTACAATAAGGAATGCCAAAACCTGTTGGAGATATTTCATAAAATATTTATTTATTTATTTGCCATCAGCAAAGACAATGTTACTAAGAACGACAAACAGTGAGATAGTTCAAAGCCTATTGTTCTTGGACGAAGTATGATGGTAGTCTCTGATGCGATGCTGGTTGATCATTGTTTGTTGTGGGCACTGATCATCCATTGTTTTGGTGTTGTGACCGCGCTCCAGCCCAGCTGCTGGTTCCTGTGTCCAGTCTGATGTTAACTATTCACCATCGGTCAGTGGTGGTTAAAATGCAGGGCATATATGGGGGGGGGGGTCAGAAAAACTACACCAAAGATGAAATTCTTGTAAGATCTGATTCCACACAAAGTCTTCAATGGTCAGATTATTTTGATGCCATTGGCAATATTCTAGCAAACTGTGATCGTCTTCTTGAGTTGCCTTTTTTTTTT
>NC_068982.1:187560788-187565718 GCF_001194135.2 Octopus bimaculoides | reverse complement strand
CATGGAAAGTGGACATTAAACGATGATGATGATGATGATGATACTGATGCGGGTTCGATTTTTGAGTGTGAGAATTGTTAAATATTCTAGCTACAACATCAACACTAGTAAGGTCTCCATGAAACTTGCAAAATAAGAAACAAAACGAAACCTCTCCCTCGACTGAGTGAGAATATATTTTAGAGGTGGGGAGTGGGGGGGGGTTATGTCAGATGTTGAAAGGCTAAGTTGTGAGAAAATGACAAGAACAGATGTGTTGCTATGGAGGAGATACATGGCTGCCCAACTTTATATAAGGGTGGGTAGGAGTAGCTGGGAAGAAGAGAGAAAGATTATAATGCTAGAGCATGATGGAAAAACAATTGAAACAGATAATCAGGTTTATTGGAATTAAAATGAATTATTCTGTTATTGGAGCTAACGAAGAAGATTCATAAAAACTGTATATTTATTTTCTTCTAATCGTTTCAACCAGTGGGCTGTGGTCATGCTGGAGCACTGCTTTGAATCAAATAATTGCAGTATTTTTCTCTTTTCAAGTCTGGTACTTATTCAGTTTGTCCCTTTAAGTTATAAGGATGGAAACAAACCAACACCAATTGTCAAGCATTGGGTTTGTGGGGTGCAGGACAAATACATACACACATGAAAAGCTTCTACACAGTTTCCATCTATCAAATTGACTCACACGGCATTGGTCATCCCAGGGCAACAATAGCAGGCATTTGCTGCACAGTGGGACCGAACTCAAATCCACATGGCTACAAGGCATTGCAAGACACGCTTCTTAACCACTCAGCCACTCATTACAAACATCTTAAAATTTCTCATCTGAGCTAATCAAGTATTGTGCCATTTCATTCTTATTAAAAGTTCTCAGTATGACATAATTAAACTAAAATATACCAGAAAGCAATAACCTTTAAAATACAAATTTTCCCAGTTTTAATATTCCTTTCTTTCTTCTTTTCTGTTCTCCCATTGTTTTCTAGTGAAGGTACCCCTAGTGCCCGCAAAGAGCTTCTTCACAACATCGACCCTTTACACAAACCTAAAGGACAATCTCATTTCCCCGATATATTTGACACCCGTATAAGAGCTGCTCTTAGATATGGAGACTGGAAAATTATCACCGGGAATCCAGGTAAATTTATTCTTTTTCAAAGTTTTCTATGTATAGGGAGATATTTGTGAGTAGGGTTATAATTCTGAAGGGACATCAACTTCCTCCCTACATTTTGAACAGTTTAATTGATGACCTTTCATGTACAAGTAACTGGACCTTCTCTAAAAAAAATTCAAGCTAATGTTGAAGCTTCCAAGAAATAGCACAAAATGGGGAAAAAACAGCAAAATTTCCCTCAAATTCTACCCAGCCATCTTTATAAGATGATAACACCCTGGTTAACTTAAGTCCAGAAATATTCATCAAATTCTAATACATTACTAACCAGCCACAGCTCATACTATTAGATTTATCAAAAACTGACCACTGAAGTCATATCTTAAGACGTCCCTGGACATTAAAACTCAAACATCTGGCAACTGACTTGGGAGACACCCACAAGATTATCCCCCATCTTTTCAACAACAACCTTGGCCACCATTTTGAATCCCATGTCTAACACCCATGGACATGCTTACAAAATCAAAAAAATACAACACAGCACCCATGACTTTTGGAAACCTTTTTTTTTCAAACTCAGAATTGCCAAAGCATGGAATAAACTACTCCCATCAGTTGTTTGCTGTTGGGACATTACATCCTTCAAAACTTGCAGCTCCCCAAAATTCACCAACAGTACACCTGATCCCTTTTTCTCCACCCCTTTTTTTATGTACTCTTCATGCACTTCTTTCAGCTACTTTTTTCTGATGACTTGTGGTGCTCCTGGGTAATTTTTTGCTTTATACTTATTTCAGTCGTTAGACTGTGGCCATGCTGGGGCAACACCTTCAAGAATTTTTAGTTGAATGAATCGACCGCAGGACTTATGTTTTTTTCAAAGCCTTGTGATTATTCTATTGGTCTCCCTTGCTGAACTAAGTTTTGGGAACACAAGCCCACCGACACTGGTTGTCAAGTGGTGATGGGGAACAAACACACAGACACGCACACACACACACACATATATTATAGGCGCAGGAGTGGCTGTGTGGTATGTAGCTTGCTTACCAACCACATGGTTCCGGGTTCAGTCCCACTGCGTGGCATGTTGCGCAAGTGTCTTCTACTATAGCCTCGGGCCAACCAAAGCCTTGTGAGTGGATTTGGTAGACGGAAACTGAAAGAAGCCCGTCGTATATATGTGTAAATATATATGTATGTATGTATGTATGTGTTTGTGTGTCTGTGTTTGTCCCCCCATCATCGCTTGACAACTGATGCTGGTGTGTTTACGTCCCCGTAGCTTAGCGGTTCGGCAAAAAGAGAGCGATAGAATAAGTACTAGGCTTCCAAAGAATAAGTCTTAGGGTCGATTTGCTCGACTAAAGGCGGTGCTCCAGCATGGCTGCAGTCAAATGACTGAAACAAGTAAAAGAGTATATCATCATCATCATCATCATCATTGTTTATGTCTGTTTTCTATGCTGGCATGGGTTGGATGGTTCAACTGGGGTCTGGGAAGTTAGGAGGTTGCACTAAGCCCTAGTCTGATCTAGCAAAGTTTCTACAGCTGGATGTCCTTCCTAACGCCAACCACACCAAGAGTGTAATGGGTGCTGTTTACGTGCCACTGGCACAGGGGCCAGAGGAGCTGGCATAGACCATGATCGGACGTCACAAAAAAATGTGGACAAAATGAAAAACAGAACAGAAAACACACAGGCCACATAGAGAACATTTCCTTCATCAGCTGCCACCATTCTAAAACTAAGCGTTATTTAAATGTTTGTTTATATTTTTATTTTAAGGTAACGACAAATGGATTCCACCACCACACCTGAATTTACCTACCTTTTCCAAAGCGACTCCTTTAAAAAATATCTGGTTATTCAATATCACAGCCGACCCGAATGAGTACTATGACGTTTCACTTGAAAACCTTAATGTTGTGGAGTTCATGCTTACTCGCTTGGCCCTCTATAATGCTACAGCTGTGAAGCCTCGATTTCCGAATGGAGATCCAGCTTCTAATCCCAATTTCCACGGAGGTTTCTGGGGCCCATGGCAGTAATTTTTAAGATAATTACAGGTGAGTTGTAGTTTTTCTATAAATTCCTTTGAGTTAATAAAGAAGGCTATGTGGTCACATGACATGCTAGAAATAACAGTGAAATCCCCTGTATAACATGTCTCATCATTTAAAATAAAAATAAAAAGGTCATACTGGATAATGTAATTGTAACCACATTATGCACAACTTTTGTCAGAGAAGAACTGAACAGAAAAATACTGGATGGTTAAAGGTTGGTTTCAGAATTTCTGTAGTTTTGTGGGAATATTAAACATCAAATTTAAATGATGTCTGTTTTAACAAACTGCTTGTTCATCGAGGAAGTTTTCCATGAGGAAAGGGTTTTTAATTAAATTCTAGTAAACCGGTTTTAAATCCTGCTGTTTCTCATCAATGAATTCCTGACAGTCATCCACACCACAATCAGTGCAGGCAGACGAACTGAAGGACAGCTCTTATGACCCCCTTCTGTTGGCGACATCCAAGATGAAGGACATTGCTCTCCTTATTGTAGCTGATGATATTTAAGGGATGTGTTCAAATAACATTATGAGAACGAAGGAATCTGGGAGTAAATGAATTGCTCGTGAGGGCCGTACAAACTGTGCACAGAGATGTAGTCAGTAACAAGTTCAGCAATGAATTTAGTATACACAATGGGGTCCTTTAGAGCTCAGTCCTTAATCTTTTCTTGTTCATTGCAGTCCTTTCACCAGAATGTCTGTCTGCTGGTGACTTTGTTTAATCTGTAAAAGATTTGGAAATTTCAGATCTGGAAACAAAATGTGGAATTGAAAGACCTCAAAACTTGGTACGGACTAAAGTTTAAGAAAGACAGGACTCTGTGATCATTAGGGAGAAGGTGATGCTTCGGGTGCAGAAAAGGGGTCGGTAGGAATACTGTACAGTGTACCCAGTTTAAACTGGGTGCACGGGAAGTGTAGCAGGCTGACAGAGAACATGGACTCTATATGGGTACAGGGGTAATAAATATTGAGGGAACTCATAGAAAACAGATCCTTTTAAATGCTGAAAAGGGAGCCTGGACTTAGTTGATTGCTTCTGTTAACTAAGATGACCAAATTATCAGTGGGGTGGGGTGGGTCTTCTAAAAGCATAGTCTCCAGAGTAAGAACAGGATAGGAAAAGGTTAGGGAACTATTACCCCTGCTTGCCAGAAATGCTTCTTCCTCAAGGTGAAGGGCAGACTGTATGAGGCTTGTGTAAGAAGTGCAATGCTGCATGGTAACAAGACATGGGACTTGAATGCATAGGTACTAGTATAGTAGTATCTGTATTGTTGTGGCCTGGGTTATAGTATAATCGCTTGTATACTACTACCTATACTGTAGTAGTCAATGTTACAAACACAAAAACTTAAACTGTGATTGAAGTATAACCACTAGAGTACTGTTGCCAACACCTTTCAATAAAATCATATATTAAATTTCTTAATTAATTATTATTTTATTAGATATTAATTATTATATTTAAAATTTTCTCATCTTGCTTTTTCGTTTCAGATTTTATATTTTCCTTTCATCTTAATTAAAATAGGTTAAAGTACGTTCATAATTGTATCACAACACCAAAAGGATAGAAGAAGACTACATACCTCATGTGTAACATTTAACCATTTAACAATACAGTGGCATTTTGTACAACTACATACACACACACACACACGCACACACACACACACACACACACACATATATAGATATATATATATATATATATATATATATATA
>NC_068982.1:187558499-187560242 GCF_001194135.2 Octopus bimaculoides | reverse complement strand
CCTGATAATTAATCGATATTAATTAATATATTAATATATGACTAATTACCAGATCTTATAATAATTATATAGATAGATAGATACATACATACATACATACATACATACATACATACATATATATATATATCGATAGATAGATAGATAGATAGATAGGTATAAGTTACGATTGTTTAAACATTCAAGTGATAGGCTAGAAGTGTTTAAACAACTAAGGGATAATTAAATCCGAAGGCACTCCTGGAGATTACCTGTGTGGGTACCGTCTTTGTTAGAAGGTATCCAGAGGCAGGTAATTTATCGTGTAAACCGCAGTTTATAATTATAATCATGTAGAGAATGGAGAAACAAACACAGGAAGAAACAGGTCGATTGCGCTAGTTAGCCATTAATTTAGTTAATTAGGTAGAGATTATGTAATGTTATTGTTGTGGCTTTGTGGCTCATTATGGGCGTTTTTATCGTAGAATATTGCCTTCCAACGCAAGTGGTGGGTGAAGTTGGTTATTTTGCTGATAACCTCCTTAAGGTATACATTTTTGGGTGGTGTTGGTACATGCATTTCATTGATGTCATAGGAGTTTTATAAACTTTAGAGAGAATGGGAAATAATTCTTAGTGGGAACAGTGGATCTCAAAGCACATCACATACAGCTATAGAGAATAATATCTAAATCATTGGGTTTAAGAAACCCTTTCAGACAGAAAATTCATTGACATGATAGAAGGTATCGATTAATTGGTGAGACATATTTCAAGATTGAACAAATTTCAGAATTCCATGAGATAAAGATATTTTAATAAAGGTTTTTAATAAAATTATTTTTGTTTTGTATTTGGTTTTCATGATTCTTATGCGAATTTGTGTGTTGAAGCAAATCTTGTTTCTTGGGAGGGTCATCACACCAATAATAATAAACACATGCACTGGTTCTTTTTCACTTCTTTGTTGTTAGTCACTTGCTTTTTAATATCTAACCAACTAACTGATTGATCGTTTGTTTAATGTGATGGTTAAGCAATCGATTGGTTGTTTACTAGTCAGACAAAAGGACTTTGACTAAAAAACAATCGATTGATTGTTTAACCAGCACATTAAACAAATGATCAAATAGTTTGTTGAATATTAAACCAATGAGTGTGTGTGTTGTTATCATTGGCACAATGACCCTCCTAAGACACAAGTTTTTAATTATGATTCTTTGATCATGTTCTGTGAAATAGTCTTAAATAGTTCCTTCTAGGCTTTAGTGTCAGTTAAGAGAGTTTTTTTCTCTCTCTCTCAAGACACGCGCGTCCGCGCGCGGGTGGGGGAACAAAGACTTAATTGTATTTTAAGAAGTTTGCATTGCAACCATTTGGTTCTGGGTTTTTACCAGGGTGAAAAACTAGAGGTAGTCGATAGCTTCCGCTATCTGGGCAACCAAGTTAGTAGTGGGGCTGGGTGTGCTGAAAGTGTAGCTGCTAGAATAAGAATAGCCTGGGCAAAGTTTAGAGAGCTCTTACCCCTGCTGGCGACAAAGGGACTCTCACTCAGAGTAAAAGGCAGACTGTATGACGCATGCGTACGAACAGCCATGCTACATGGCAGTGAAACATGGGCTGTAACTGCTGAGGACATACGTAAGCTCGCAAGGAATGAAGCCAGTATGCTCCGTTGGATGTGTAATGTCAATGTGAATACCCGTCAGAGTGTAAGTATCTTGAGAGAAAAGCTGAACATTAGAAGCATCAGTTGTGGTG
>NC_068982.1:187554919-187557510 GCF_001194135.2 Octopus bimaculoides | reverse complement strand
GGGCATCCAGCTGTAGAAACATTGCCAGATCAGATTGGAGCCTGGTGCAGCCTTCTGGCTCACCAGTCCTCAATCAAACCGTCCAACCCATGCCAGCATGGAAAACGGACGTTAAGCGATGATGATGATGATTAATTAGCTAATTAGTTAGGAGTGAAGGTGCATGACTTAGTGGTTAGTGTGCAGCTCATGTGTTTGGTACCTGGTGGTGTTGTGTCCTTGAGCAAGACACTTTATTTCACATTGCCCCAATCCACTCAGCTGGCAAAAATGAGTTGTACCTGTATTTCAAAGGGGCCAGATATGTCACTGAATCTCCCTGAGAAGTACATAAAGGGTATGCATGTCTGTGGAGTGCTCAGCCACTTTGCATGTTAATATCACGAGCAGGCTATTCCATTCCTCAATCAACTGGAACTCTTGTAATTGTAATGACCTCTAAGTTAAAAACATAAGTGAGAAGAAGGGGATTAATTAATGAGGAGCTAAGAGTCTTAATTATGAAGAGCTAATGAGTTATCAAATAAGTGTTAGTTAATTAATGAATATAAAAATCATTTAACCCTTTCATTACTGTATTAATTTTGAGATGCTCTGTTTTTCTTTCAATTACTTTAAGTATCACAAAGAATTTAGTAAAATAATTTGGTTATCATTAAGATAGTGTTAGGAACATAAATTGTGGCTAAGGCTTGGTGGAAGATTTTAATTCAAAACTTATGAAAACAAGACATCTGTACTACAGAGCCAGAACCGGTTTCAGCCAGGTTGGTATCAAAAGGGTTAACTCACGAATTTAAGAAATGGAGTTAGTTAATGTGTGAGGACAATTAACATTATTAGTAACAAGTTAAGAAGTTTTTTAATGGGTTAGTTAATGAGTATTACTAAGGTTACTTAATTACGGACTAAATTAATATGTTAGATAATGTTATCTGAGAGAAAGTTGCCTAACGAGTTAGCTAAGGATATCAATTAATAAGTATTAGAAAGAAGACTTAGATATAGAATTAGCTAATAATTGTTAATAAAAAGCAATTAATGAGTTTTAGCTATTGGGTGTTAACCAACAGAAAGATGCTTAACAAGTTAAGAATGTTAATTAATAAGTTATGAGAAAGAGGACTTACTTAGTCATTGTTAGTTAAGATGAATTAATTAGTGAGTGTTAACTTATGAACATTAAGTTGAACAATAGGTGCAGGCATGGCTTCCGAACCACATGGTTCCAGGTTCAGTCCTACCTTGTGGCACCGTAGGCAAGTATCTTCTTCATAACCTCAAGCTGACCAAAGCCTTGTGAATGAATTAGGTAGATGGAAACTGTATGGAAGCTTATTGTATGTAAACGTGAGTGTCTTTGTGTCCTACCCTTCATAACTGGTGTTGGTTTGTTTATGTTCCTGTAACTTAGTGGTTTGGCAGTGGTGACTGATAAAATAAGTACCAGTGTTACCAGTGTGATAGAAAAGTACTGGGATAGATGTTTGACTAAAATTCTTGTATTTGGTGCCCCAGCATGGCCACAGTTCAATGATTGAAACAAGAAGTAAAAGAAAATAATGAGTTACGAATGTTAATTGGTAACCATTTGGAAAAGGATTTAATTAACGATTGTTAGTTAATGATAATTAAACTTATGAAGTGTTATTCTTTCACTTGTTTTAGTCATTTGACTGACCATGCTGGGGCACCGCCTTAAGGAATTTTTTGTGAAATGAATCAAACCCAGGACTTATTTTTTAAGTCTGGTGCTTATTCTGTCGGTCTCTTTGGCTGAACAGCTAAGTTATAGGGATGTAAACACACCAACACCAGTTGTCAAGCAGTGGTGGGGGACAAACACAGATACACACACACATGACCGGCTTCTTTCACTTCCTTATTTCTTTACTGCCCACAAGGGGACAAACAAGGACAGATAATTGGATTAAGTTGATTATATCGATTATATCGACCCCAGTGCGTAACTGGTATGACCCCGAAATGATGAAAAGCAAAGTCGACCTCGGCGGAATTTGAACTCAGAACATAAAGACAGACAAAATACCACTAAACATTTCGCCCGGTGTGCTAATGATTCTTATTTCTTTACTGCCCACAAGGGGCTACACACAGAGGGGACAAATAAGGACAGACAAATGGATTAAGTCGATTATATCGATCCCAGTGCGTAACTGGTACTTATTTAATTGACCCTGAAAGGATGAAAGGCAAAGTCGACCTCAGCGGAATTCGAACTCAGAACGTAGTGGCAGATGAAATACCGCTAAGCATTTCGCCCATGCTAACATTTCTGCCAGCTCGCTGCCTTCTTTCAGTTTCCGTCGACCAAATCCACTCACAAGGCTTTGGTCGGCCTGAGGCTATAGTAGAAGACACTTGCCCAAGGTGCCATGCAGTGGGACTGAACCTGGAGCCACGTGGTTGAGGAAGCAAGCTTCTTACCACACAGCCACGCCTGCCTCCATAATTAACGAGTGTTAGTAAGTGGAAAATAATGTAACACCACCTTAGAACAATGAATATGTAAAACAAGGTAAAAATAAAATGTCTGTAAGTGTGGGAGGTGGGGGGGGTGAGCAAGATGG
>NC_068982.1:187551402-187553267 GCF_001194135.2 Octopus bimaculoides | reverse complement strand
CTAACCCTAACCCTAACCCTATCACCGATAGAATTGTTTCAGAATCGTTTGTTTATGTAGTCGGCACTTAATGTATATCGGTTGAATGGACGTCAGTGATTCGTTGAAATTACAGAAAATTTCTTTTTTTTTTAAGAAGACTAAGAGAAAAAGATGTTTTATATGACACATTCTACCAGTGTTCCAAGTTTCAAAGTGTTTCGTTAATGAAAAATGTGGCCCCCGTTTTAAAAAAGATCCCCAAGTACTACCTTTGCAGACCACCAGAGATCTGCAGACCCCAGGTTGGGAACCACTGGCCTATAACATTCCACGGAGCAAGGGTGAGGTCGAGTGGTTTAATGTCCACCCTCCACCAAAAAGAGACCGGTGCGGCCAATCTATTATCAACTAACGAGAATAAACATGTCCAAAATGGTAAGCAGAGTATGGTGGTGAACAGTATCTTTAGATAAGACAGTAAGCTGATAGAATCGCTAGCGCATCGGACAAAATGCTTAACGGCATTTCCCCCAAATCTTTACGTTCTGAGTTCAAATCTCGCCGCTAACTTGACCATTCATCCCTTCGCCGTCGATAAAATAAGTACCATTCAAGTATTTGGATCGATGTAATCGACTTGTCCCTCCCCTCAAAATTGCTAACTTTGAACCCTGCAACGGATCAGCATCCTCTTCAAGAGCAATGTTGTGGTCTCGGTCACCATGGTAACCCTTATGAATCCTAGGACTCGAGAAAAAAGAAAAAGTAATTATTTACATTTGATGGATATTTGTCCTCATCTTGTTTATTGTTAACACAACGTTTTGGTTGATATACCTTCCAGCCTTCATCAGGTGCCTTGGGGAAATTTCGAACCTGAATTCTCATTCCTAAGGTATTTTTCAATGTTGTTGTTGCTGTTGCTGCTGCTGTTGTTGTTGTTGTTGTTGTTGTTGTTGTTGTTGTTGTTGTTGTTGTTGTTGTTGTTGTTGTTGTTGTTGTTGTTGTTGTTGTTGTTGTTGTTGTTGTTGTTTTCTGTTTGACTTTTGCTTTGCATTTGTGCAAGTTGGATTCAAGTCTCACCCGGAGACTTCAAGAGACAAGTTAGAAGTCTATGTTGGTGCTATGCTTAGGGTGCCATATATTTGGTTTTGCACATAATATTGTTCTAGAGAACATTAAAAAATTGTGTTTTAAAATTTGAGATTACATAGATAATATTTTACGTAGGATATGGGCAGTTCCCATGAGCACTATCTTTTGAATTTCTGCCATTTTGGGATTTCCTGGTATATGAGCTAGGTAGTAATCAGCCCCTTTTGCTATCATTCTTAGGGCACCTATGACAGCAGGTATTGTTTTAGTCTTCAGGTTCCACATTTTACTAATTTCTATTTCAAGATCTTTATACTTGCTCAGTTTTTTGGCAGGTCTTGACTGATACGTTTATATCGATTGGGACAGTCATATCAATGAGGAGGCATGAGTTTTATCTCAAGTCTTTCAATCATCATCATCATCATTATTATTCAGGTCACTGCATGGAATTGAACTCGGAATCTTGGGGTTAGTAGCCCGCGCTCTTAACCACTACGCCATATGCCCGTGGGCATAATGTAAATAATGTACGTAATTCCTCATTTCAAATTAGGTACTAATAAATGGTAAGAATCGCTACAACATCTTAAGCAGACATCCGTGACCGATACTATGTGTTACAAGTTAAAAACCAAATCCCTTCGGACGAACATGAAGATTAAGTAAGACGCAGTTTGGTATGTATAACCAGCAGATACAGACAGATTGACAGGAGGAGGAGGAGGAGGAGGATATTTCAGGGAAACCTTTATAGCTCACCTTTGAGGAAGATTTTAAGGTAATAT
>NC_068982.1:187549771-187551377 GCF_001194135.2 Octopus bimaculoides | reverse complement strand
CTCTCTCTCTCTCTCTCTCTCTCTCTCTCTCTCTCTCTCTCACACACACACACACACACACACACACACTAGGCAGTAACTATTTGGGGAAGTTGATAGTATACAACGCCAAGGTTGAATCAAACGACAGTGATGAACCTACATATATTGCGGCAACGGGACACACATTCAAAAATCGTTATTACAAACACAAACATTCATTTGTACACCCCAATAGAGAATGTGATACGGTTTTGCTGAAATTCATATGGTTCCTATGCAAGGCAAGTCCTCACAAATTAAAAATTACTTGGTATATTGTCGATAGAGCACAACCATCAAAGCGGTGTGACTTTTGTTTGAGAGAAAAGTTGAGAATCTTGACTCAAGCCATTAACAGTTTGAAGAGAAAAACTGAATTGTTTACAGCTAAGTATCTTCTATGTAAATACAAGTGTCCCCGAATTTCATTCCGATTGAGGAAAAACGTTAGTTTCAAAAAGTTTAATCAATGGATTTTATTAATATATGTTTTAACATGTGTGGGTGTGTGTCTACGTATCTTATGTGCACATATGGATATGTCTATATGTATGTATGCATATATAATTCTGTGTATAAATGTGTGTATGAGTGTATATAAATGTATATGTATGCGTCTGCACGGGAGCATGCAAAATAAACATACATACTCATTGTTTTTAAAATCATTAATTAAAATTATTCCTTTAAAACATTGTTTAAACAACAACGCAACGTCATGACTTCGCTCGTATCAAGTTTAAGAACCTTTACAATAATATTATTGTATTTATAATAACATTATTATAATATTATAGTAATCCCACACAAACCAAAAATGAAATCAAAAGTGTGAGTTTGAAGCATCCGTTATTGCACGTGTCGCTCATAAAGGTTTTGAAACAAAAGAACATAAGGATCAGAGGTTTTTTTTGTGTTTTGTTTTTTTTCGAACTTTCATTTCATATTTAAAAAAAAAAATCAGTGAATATTTCAAAAGAAAAACGGCACAGTTTACCAGCTGATGATGATAGGAAAATAGTAACACCGAGTGCTGGAAATCGGAGCCTTTCGGTGATAAAGTATTTAAAGAATACTCTACATTTGTGTAGTCTTGTAATTTATCGTTTCAGGTGAATCCAGGGAATGATGACGATGGTGGTGGTGGTGGTGACGATAATGATGATGATGATGATGATGATGATATATTCTAAGCTTGCTCTTCCTGGCTGTATTCACCAAACTGTCCCAACTGGTAAAAGAAGGGACACTTTGTAGCACTGAGCTGAAGACCCCCAAAGAAGGCCCTGATGTAGACGGCTTAAGAGAATTGAAACCTACGATCCAGTGTATCTTTTCTCTTTTACTTGTTTCAGTCATTAGACTGTGGCCATGCTGGGGCACTGCCGTGAAGAGGTTTTAGTCGAATGAATCGACCCCAGGACTTGTTTTCATTTTAAAGCCTTTTGGTCTGTTCTGCCGCTTAGTTACGGGGACGTAAACACACCAACACCGGTTGTCAAGCGGTAGTGGGGAACAAACACACACACACACACACACACACACATATATATATGACTGGCTTCTTTCAGTTTCCGTCTACCAA
>NC_068982.1:187547590-187549244 GCF_001194135.2 Octopus bimaculoides | reverse complement strand
ACACCTCAACCCCCACCCAACACCTCAACCCCCACCCAACCCCACTCTCCTCTTATTTAGAGTCGTCATGGAAACCCTTGCGGTAGTGGTGGTGGTGGTGGTAGTGTGGGAGGTTGTAGCGGCTGCAGTAGTAGTGGTGGTGGTAGTTGTTGTTGTTTAACCCCAGGTCAGCCGGGACTGAACTATATTGTCCAATATGTTATTCCGATCTTTAAAGCATTAGAGAAAGGGAAATTTGGCTGCTATTTCTAACAGGGAGCGCTTACATGAGCGCAAAAACTGCTAGAAATAGCAGCCAAATATCCGTTAAATGGCTGGATTGTCTTGATTATATTTTTCATGGACCAGATTTATCTAGGACTAAGCAAGGAACTGGTACTCCGTCGATTACGACGATGATTCCATTTGAACCAATCAACGGAACAGTCTACTGGTGAAATTAGCGCCCAAGTGGCTGAGTACTCCACAGACATGGTACCCTTAACGTGGTCCTCAGGGAGATTCAGTGTGACACAGGACGTTACAAGGCTGGTCCCTCTTGAATTACAGGTACAACTCATTTTTATAAATTGAGTGGACTGGAGCAATGTGAAATAAAGTGTCTTGCTCAAGGACACAACGCGTCGCCGGGAATCGAACTCATGACCTTGCGACAGTGAGCTGAATACCCAAACCACGAAGCCAACAACAATATATTTATGCAAAAGAAGATTCAACCAACGAGAATCAAGGGTGATGGTCATGGACATAGTGCAGTGATGTAGACAGGGTTCGAACCACAGACCTCATAAGTGCAGATAGGTCCAGTTTTGATGCAGTAACTAACAGTAAATGGGTTCATCGTCCGTTGGCTGTTCAATAAGACAAACTCCCAGCATGTTGTAGTATATAAAAGTGGCTGAATATACCACAGACCCTCGTACTCTTCACGTAATCCGCAAGATTATGACGCTAACTTCTTAACCATTCTGTTATGCTAGCACCCTTTGACCTAATGAAGTGTAACATACACACACACACATACATGCACGCATGCATACGCACATACATACACACACATACACACATACATACATACATACATACATACATACATACATACATACATATAGAGAAGATAAACTGTGGCGCAGTTGTGGAAATTCGGTGCCCAGCGGATGTTAACATAAAGCTGAAGATCAGTGAAAAAGAGAACGCCTATGCTGAACTATTGAGAAATCTACACTTGCTCTATCCAGATTACAAGTTCAGGTTTATACCTGTAATTATTGGAGCCCTGGGATATGTAACACACTGCCTAAATGCTAATCTTGAAAAATTAGGCTTCGCAAAACCAGAAAGGAGAAAGCTGATTCGAAGACTACAGATCCGATCCATTACTGGAACTGTAAAAATCTGTAAAACTTTCCAGAAGTTTATCATTTAAATATAAATGAACATGTCTAGATATGTAGCTATATGCATGAGAATACATACATAACACATACATAAAGCATACATACATACATACATACATACATACATACATACATACATACAAACAAACAAAAATAGCCTGTTATTGATGTTGAAATTCCAATGAAGGAACCTTGGATCTGGGTTAGAAACCGGTTCTTTCTCTATTGGCAAAAAAAAAATCTTGAAATAAACTGAA
>NC_068982.1:187545417-187547580 GCF_001194135.2 Octopus bimaculoides | reverse complement strand
ACACACATACATACATACATACATACATACATACATACATACATACGCACACGTACATACATACATACATACATACATACATACATACATAGAGGACATTTACGGACCATTAATAAGGAGTTTGCAAATCTAGTCCCCAAAATACACTTTCAGCTTCATACCTGTTATTACTGGACCAACAGGATACGTACCAACCCCGTCCGGACCAAAGTATGGCTAAATTTGGGTGATTGGGGCGAGAAGACAAGTCCTTAATTCATGCACTACAACTGATCACGGTATCTAGGGCTACAGAAATCTGCAACACCTTCAGATTTAAAAGAGGATGTTTAAACGAGGCTGTTTTCCTTTACAGCCTTGCTACCAAGTAGGTGGCCGGTCCAAAGTGATTCTAGATTAAAAAACGAATGAGAAGTCCATACATCATGGCGTCGAATACAGGCGTGTTGACATAGAGGACAATTCATTCTGCAGAATAATGAATACTATCTCCTATAATGTTTGCCATTAATACAAGCCTGGTAAGGTGGCGAGTTGTCAGGATCGTTAGCACGCCATGCGAAATGCTTAGCAGTATTTCGTCTGTCTACGTTCTGAGTTCAAATTCCGTCGAGGTCGACTTTGCCTTTCAGGGTCGATAAATTAAGTGCCACTTGCGTACTGGAGTCGATCTAATCGACTGGCCCCCTCCCCCAAAATTTCGGGCCTTGTGCCTAGAGTAGAAAAGATTAATACAAGCCTGGTAAACGAAATGGCTATCTTCTCTGAGTCAATGCGAAGAAGCAAACTTTTTTGAAAAGATCGTAGCAGTATTCATATTTTGGGAAATTACGATGCAAACACAATGGTGACGAAAGAAACCGGAGTCAGCTGTCGCAGATCGAGGAACCATCGAGGAAAATTCCAGTCGACTTTCGCTGGATCAAGACTTTTTATAGGACGGCTGAGGAAGATCCTTCGATTACGCTACACGAAGAGACTTGAAGAATATCGAGATAAGGGATAAGGGATAAGGGATAAGGGATATGCAACGTTCTCGAGTTTTTCAGAGAAACAATTACGGCAGCAAGCTATATCTTTTGGAAAGAAATATGCTACCATACAAAACAAAATCACTCGGCCAAAACACATACACACACACACTCATACATACATATATACACATACATATACACGCACGCACGCACACACACGCATACATACATGCACACATGCATACATACATACATACACACATACATACATACACACACATACATACATGCACACATACATACATACATACATACGCACATACATACATACATACGCACATACGCACATAATACATATATACACAAACACGCTCATACATACATACACACACGCACGCACACACAAACACGTTCATACATACATGCATAATACATATGTAGTGAACATTTCTCTCACTATAAATATTAACAAGTGCGGGCGTAGCAGAAAGCAGCTTGCTGTGTGATCACCTGACTGACTATTCTTTGCGCGGGTAAATTATCTCCATTTGCCCCCAGGACGCAAACTGACCAACCATAGCCCCTAATAAGGTCACGTGGTAGTGTTTTTCTAATGCTTCTCTGGAGCCTACCTTCAGCTATAAATAGCCTGCTAGATACCCGGCAATTCGTCGCGCCCCAGATCTCCTAGATCTGGCCGCTGGCCACACACGCGTAACACAGCACCAACCAACCAGCCAGTTCCAGCGACGACATCAACAACACCATCGTCCAACTACGAGCTACAAGCATCGCCCCCGACATGGCCAGCAGCAACACGACTCTACGACTACCAGCATCACCGCCAGCATCAACATGACTTTCTACACGTACACAAGCTACCAACAGCTAACCGCAGCTTTTCAGCCCTGTTTGTGTGAATCGCCTCACCACGAAATTAACAGACAAGAACCCAGCCTGCGAAGAACATCTGTATCCAAGAACCCGGCTCGGCATAGAAGCCCTAACATCACGACGAGTGAGCGCTCTGCTCTAACGCTTTAACTTCTTATATACAGACACTTACCACTGTGTACTCTAACAAAGAACTGGTATCTTAAATCCCTTATACGTGTTACTGACTCTATTCAATACTATGTATCTCTCGCTTTCACATACATGTATTACTCGCACACACTCTTCTGTTTAC
>NC_068982.1:187544239-187545232 GCF_001194135.2 Octopus bimaculoides | reverse complement strand
TTTTGTGTTCGGCCGTGCGACGCGTTTTAAAAAAGGAGCCCGTTTTCCATTCGTCACCATTTCTCCTTTTGGTTCGCATGGTCGTTCTTACACATACATACACACACATACATACACACATACATGCATACATACATACACGCACATACATACATACATACATACATACATACATACATATAAACGTAGAAATCTAAATTTAAAACAGCCACCAAGTTAAAACACAACCTGCCAAAAATGTTTTGTTGTGGAAATCAGCTGCACTCTGGACTTTAATATTGTCTCTGGACTCGAATATTGTCTCTGGACTCTAATATTGTCTCCCTCTGGACTTTAATATTGACTCCCTCTTGACTCTAATATTGTCTCTGGACTCTAATATTGTAGAGAACCAACACTCGTCCTTTTGGAGTCTGATTGTTTGTGCTTCTATTTATGCATCTATTTATGATGGTGTGTACGTGTATATAAATAAAAGATACACATCAAGCACAGGACATCACCAGCGAGCGAGAAATACGTAAACACACGAGAAATAAGTAGAGGACAAAATTTTTTTTAATATACATTAAGTGCAGGACATCACCAGCGAATGAAAAATGCGTAAACATACAGAGATAAGTAGAGGACAAAATACCAAAAGATGTCTAATTCCTCCTCAGTTGTCGACTGTTTATTACTATCTGTTTCGTGCTTTTAATGGCAGGACAGGAAAACTTCATAAGACAGCAGCATCCAGAAATTTTAGAAATATGAAATTTGTGGAAAGGGCTTCGAACGAACAAACGACGCCAGAGTAAGCAATCAGCGAAGACAAGCGTGTATATAAGTGTGTGTATTTGTGTGTATGGGTGTATGTATGGATGGCTATCAATGAAATTGTTTAGTTCTTGTTCTTCCAGTATCTGTGTGTGTAGCTGTGTGTGAGTGTGTTCTTCGTTTTTTTTTATTTACTATATAGATACATACATACGTACATACATCCATATATAT
>NC_068982.1:187542654-187543930 GCF_001194135.2 Octopus bimaculoides | reverse complement strand
TATATATATATATATTGGGTTGGCAAGAAAGTAATTTCGGTCTTTTAGTGTGAAATAAAAGTCATTCTTTTACTCACACAAAGAATTAATTTTAATCAATTATATTTTTTTCATTTTGTCCGATGACCTCTTGTCCGATGACCTCTTGTCCGATGACCTCTTGTCCGATGACTATCTTTCTGGCAACTTCGCGATTCTGTGCTCATAGAACTCTTCTGGTCTTCATCAGCCAAAACTGATGCAAGTGCGATTTCAGGTCATCATCATTATTGAAAGTTTTAGCATTCAAAGAATTTTGCAAACTTCAAAATAAATGGTTGTCTGATGGTGCAAGGTTAGGGCTGTATGGTGAATGTGACATCACTTCCCAAACAAGTTCCAATAAATTTTTACGAGTTAACAAAGCCGTGTGTGGTCTAACGTTGGTATGGTGGAGCGCGATTCCTTTCCGATTTGCCAATTCTGGCTGTTTTTCTTTGATTGCTTCTTCCAATTTCATTAGTTGTTGAGAGTAAATATCTGAATTGATCATTTTGTTTCTTGGAAGCAGATCAAAATAATCAAAGTAATCCCACCAAATTGACAGCATGACCTTTTTTTGATGCAATTCAGCTTTCGATGTGGTTTATGCTGGTTCGTTACGCTTGGACCATGATCGTTTTTGATTGATGTTATTGTAGACTATCCCTTTTTCATCACCAGTGAGGATTCGTTTTAAAAAAAAGGTCGATTTCCTTGCGTTTCAGATGCATATCGCAAATAATGATTCGTTGTGTTAAGTGAATCTATTTCAATTTATGTGGAACCCAAATATCGAGCTTCTTAACGAGTCCAAGACATTTTAAGGGATTTTCAATTATTGTGTGTGATACATTTAACCTCTCTGCATTCTCTCGCACAGTTATATGACAATCAGATTCAATTATGGCTTTGATTCGGTCATCATTAACTTCAGTAGGTTGATCGTCTTTGAGTGAAAAATCTCCAGAACGGAATTTTTAAAACCATTTCTGACTTGTGCCTTCTGTTAAGCAATCAACACCATAAACTTCTTTGTGAGCCTCAGCAGTTTTCATGCCTTCATGGAAATAAAGAAGCAAAATATGGTGAAAACGTTCGTTTTTGCACTCCATGTTAAAATTGACACTGAACTAACAGCTGTAAACTAAATTACGTGCAATTTACTTCTAAAGTAAGCTAAAAGTAACGGCTATCAAATGTCAAATGGAATAAATCATAACATTGACAAAAGTCATTAAAAAAATATCGTAACTCT
>NC_068982.1:187542273-187542644 GCF_001194135.2 Octopus bimaculoides | reverse complement strand
TATATATATATATATATATATATATATATATATGTATATATATATATATATATATAAGGAAAAGAGTCAAGGTAGAAAATGTTAAAATAATTTTATCCTAGAGAACATTTTAGTACCGCCACCTCCTTCCTTACTTTACTACAACTGCTGCTTAGAATAACAGCCACGCAAGTATTAAAAACAATACGTTCAAGAGAGATATCTCAAGAATTCAATCCCTACTACCATCCACAACAAGTCCCTTTCAGGGAACTCGACCATTTAACATCCTACTACTATCATACCACTCCCGCATTCTTTTCTTCTTCTTCTTCTTCTTCTTCTTCTTCTTCTTCTTCTTCTTCTTCTTCTTCTTCTTCTTCTTCTTCTTC
>NC_068982.1:187540934-187542156 GCF_001194135.2 Octopus bimaculoides | reverse complement strand
GAGTAGTTACCGTGAGCAGCGAATCTATGTTTTTACCTGCTTGATGATAGAATTGAAGATATAAACGCCGAGAAGAGGGGGGAAAGACAAAAAGCGAAGCGGTATAAAGTAAATGTTGTTTTATTTCTATGATTGTTTCAGACGATAAACAAGATTGCAACGTTTGATATATTTAATGACAGTTGCGTCTGTACATTTGGTGGTGTGTTTAATGTTCGATGCATTTCTGCATTTTATGCTATACACACCGTTCTGTCAACGAAACACAAGTCTTCTTCTACCCAAGAATCTGTCGTACAATAGATTCCGTTGTCGTCATTGTCATCACACATTTACCTGGCTGTCATCACATCAAAGAATCGGTACAAAAACTTAATGACGACATCAATATTTCCGAAGATATCTTTATAGGTGACACACATACACACATGCGCACAGGTAAGTCGACCACGTTTTCTTCGTTGTTGTTGTTGTTGTTGTTGATATTACTATTATTTGTAATTTTTACGTCTCTTTTCGTTAATTACCAACCTATCTTCATTCTTCTTTCTCTCTCTCTCTCTCTCTCTCTCTCTTTCACTTCTCTCTCTCTCTCTCCGTCTGTTTATCTCCCTCTCTTACCCCTCCCTCTCTCTCTCTCCTTCCCTTTCTCTCTTATTCTCTCACTTTATCATCTTATCCTGTGTTTATAGTCTCCTACCCCAACCACACGCACAGACACAGACACACAAGTACACACAGACGCACTCATACACACACACATATACCTATAAGTGTGTGTATACATATACATGTGTGTGTGTGTGTGTGTGTGTGTGTGTGTGTGCATATATCTATGCCAGTGGTTCCCAACCTTTTCACGGCGAAGTTAAAGAATGCACACACCACCCGTTTCGGCGTTTAGGGTTAGGGTTAGAGTTCGGGTTACACCGCAAACGGGTGGTGTGCGTATTCTTTACCTCCACCCTTTTCCCCTACCAAGGACTCTTTTTATTTAAATGAGTTTTCCCACGGACCCCTTTTAATATGCTTATCCTTATATATATACATACAGGGTGTCCACAAAGTCTGGGTACATGGAGTAAATAAAATCATAACAATAAACAATTAAATATAAGAAATAATAATTTCTTAAAGTATGTGTCAATCCCCATGTACCCCAGACTTTGTGGACACCCTGTATGTATATATATAAGGATAAGCATATTAAAAGGGGTCCGTG
>NC_068982.1:187539473-187540395 GCF_001194135.2 Octopus bimaculoides | reverse complement strand
TTTTATTTAAATGAGTTTTCCCACGGACCCCTTTTAATATGCTTATCCTTATATATATACATATACATATATACGACGGGCTTCTTTCAGTTTCCGTCTACCAAATCCAGTCACAAGGCTTTGGTCGACCCGAGGCTATAGTAGAAGACACTTGCCCAAGGTGCCACGCTGTTAGAAACACAAATTGCTTCAAACCCAAAAGTGCCGCCCGGGGGCGGACTGCCCTCTACCTACCCTAGCTACGCTAGTGTTCACTGGTGACTGCTTATTGGAACTAAGTTTGAATAAGCCGACACTGGTGATACTTCGAGGTCACGGTCACCTACACACACATGGGGATGTAAACAAACCGACACCTGTATACACCCAAATAAACATACACATGCACATATATTGTGTTTATGTGTATAATGGTGTTGGCTTGTTTAGGTCCCCTTGACTTAGAGGTTCGGCAAAAAGAGATTCACAGGACATTTACCAGGTTTTTGGGGTTTTTTTAAAAAATAAATACTAGGGTCGATTTGTTCGACTAAAAACCCTTTAAGCCTGTGCCGCAGTCCAATGAGAGAAACAAATGATAGATAAAAGAAAAGAAAAAAGATGTTACGCGCGCGCGCGTGAGCTTGCGGGTGTGCAATTGTAAATGTCTATTCTGTCTATGGCTATACAGTAACCCCTCGACTATCGCGGTTGTTACGTTCCAAAACCCCCACGATAGGTAAAAATCCGCGAAGTAGAAACAGTACTGTACTGTATATTTATTGTTATTATTTTTATAATTTGTGTATATTTATTTTATTATAAATGCAAAACAACACCACGGAGGAATCGACGTAAGCTTCAATAATAAACCGCGATAGGTGAACCGCGATAAGTGAACCGTGATATGGCGTGGGATTACTGTAATTTTGTATATATATGT
>NC_068982.1:187534823-187536784 GCF_001194135.2 Octopus bimaculoides | reverse complement strand
TTTCCCCGAGCGTCGAATTAATATCCGTGTTCGTTGTCCATACACCTGTCTTCGTCTGTTGTTTTTCTATAAATTTCAACTATATATACGACCAAATCTGCTCACAAGGATTTGGTTAGGCCCGAGGCTATAGTGGAGGACACTTGCTCAAGGTGCCACGCAGTAGGACTGAACCCGAAACCCTGTAATCGAGAAAGAAGCTTCTTACCACACAGCCACTCCTGCGCCTATAGTTGAAATTGATAGAAAAACAAAAGACGAAGATAGGTGTATGAACACCAAGCAAGTGTATTAGTTTGACACTCGGGAAAGTGAGAAAGTCTTTTTACTTTTCGAGCCTACGCTCTTCAACAGAAAGAAATAAGAGAAAATAATCAGAGAAAGAATAAACAAAAAAACTTGTAGATTACAGCTTTCTCTGATCCCTTTCTGTCGAAGAGCGTAGGCTCGAAACGTAAAAGACTTTTTCATTTTCCCCGAGCGTCGAATTAATATCCGTGTTCGTTGTCCATACACCTGTCTTCGTCTGTTGTTTTTCTATAAATTTCAACTATATATACGACCAAATCTGCTCACAAGGATTTGGTTAGGCCCGAGGCTATAGTGGAGGACACTTGCTCAAGGTGCCACGCAGTAGGACTGAACCCGAAACCCTGTAATCGAGAAAGAAGCTTCTTACCACACAGCTACCCCCGCGTCTATCTTCATCACGTACAGGTAAACGAAATTGCGCAGAATAAAGTGTTTTCTGTAAAACCATTACAGGAAACACTTTCCATAAACTTCATAATCATCGATTTCTGTACATTACTGTGTCGAGTTCTGGAACCCTTAGGGACGATTACCGGGCTTTCGTGGCGTATAAGTGACTAAGATTACAACATTGCCCCTGGATGGGACGCCAGCCCATCACTGGGTTACTTGTTTACAGTTGAGTGGACTGGAGCGAACAGGAAATGAAGTGTTTTGCTCAAGAACACAAGGCACCGCTTGATCCGGGAATTAAGACCATGATCTTGCGATGGTGGGCGCAGCATTCTAATCCCTAATCAATGCGCCTTCACGAATGAGCTGGTAGTCCAGTCCTTTTCCAACTCACGTATTTACTAAGGACCCAACGAGTGAACCATGACATAGTTGCTTGACCTGCAGAAATAGCAACTAAATATCCTTCAAATCACAGCTTATCGCCCTAAAAATGACAAAGGACTCACTGAATGACATATTTCGCATGCCGAGGAAAATTACATGGGATGGGCACGACTGAACTCGAACATAAATCTACTCAGAGCCAACGTAGGCTTAAACGTCGACAAATTTCGTCAATTATAAATTGCTTTTTCAAACATTGATCTCGTTAAATCATGCTCATTGCTAACGCAAAATGTATCTTGAGAAAGGTTTAGTGAAGTCTAGATGTCATCTTTGGATATTGAAACCGTATCCCATCTCTCAATACAAAGAAGATAATGGGTTTATCTACCACAATGCTCCGCAACCTTTTTCCACTTGCGGCACACTTGTATTCTTTTCAAAATTCACCGGCACACCTGAACTAAAATTATAACTAAAAGCATAGGGACACCTAGCATCGTTCTGTGGCACACCAAGGTGCCGCGGCGTACCGGTTGCGGAGCACTGATCTACCACTGCATTATGTACATTAAATAAGAGATTCGATGGTTGTTTATTGTGACTGCTTATTGTTGTTGTTGCTGTTTAATCTCAGACCAACTCTAGTCGATTAGACTTGCGGGACGGAGATAGATAGATAGATAGATAGATAGATAGATAGATAGATAGATAGATAGATAGATAGATAGATAGATAAATAGACAGACAGACAGACAGACAGACAGACAGACAGACAGACAGATAGATAGATAGATAGATAGATAGATAGATAGATAGATAGATAGATAGATAGATTGACAGACAGACAGGCAGACAGACAGAGATAG
>NC_068982.1:187527080-187534745 GCF_001194135.2 Octopus bimaculoides | reverse complement strand
AGAGAGAGAGAGAGAGAGAGAGAGAGAGAGAGAGAGAGAGAGAGAGAGAGATAAAGATAGATAGATAGATAGATAGATAGGTAGGTAGGTAGGTAGGTAGGTAGGTAGGTAGGTACAGACAGACAGTTCTTACCATACCTGTAAATATTCTGGAATAAGCCACAACCAGAGACAACAGATGATACATTCTCTTCTCACCTTTCTCGGTAAGACGATACAGTTTAATTTTATCAGACTAAGATCGACCTGTTAGATACATTGGGTCACATATTGTATCCTCATTGATCTGTGTCATCGAAAAGTAGTTTATGGATCCGCATCCATTGAATGGTTAATAGTATTGCTTACCTATTTCCTGTGACGTCTATTTGCCATACGACCAAAGGGAAAATCAATTAATCACCGTGTGTGTTTGAAATTGCTCATTAACATTGTTCAGTTAATTATCATCTTTAGCTTATTCTGCAGATCTGCATGTGAGGAATCTTTCTACAAACGCTGACTTCATCTTCATCAATCAAACTTGTTTAAGAATCCCAGACACTGCCATTAAGTTATTAAACGAGTCGTTTTTATCCTGTTTTCTGCACCATGACACACTTATCTCCCTTTTGATGGGGTTTCCAACAAAAGAGGAGATTAAGTCTCTTCGTGGATTTTATTTACGAAATCCCTGGACCAGAAACTATTTCCTCCTCAAGTACCACGAAACATGGTGTCATGCTGCCATTGTAATCAGATGGAACATCTGAATATAATGCCAACGCGGTTTTCTTATCTTGATTTCCGTTTCGTTGTCGTGGTCAGTTTAATAATTCTTATGTTCTATTCTTCCAGACCATTTTCTAACCTAGTAGGTTTGAAAAAAGCAGGAATCGATTGATTTTCTATCAATAACACATACTTTTCACCCCTGGTTTAACTAAATGTCAATCAGTCACCGAACAAGACTTCCTCCGTAGGATCATATTCACAGAAACTAATGGAAGTTCGCCATTGTTGCCTATAACTCATTGGGATTTAAAAAGAAAATAACCTGTTTATCGTTCCATTTAATGACGGATACAATCTAAGTTTCTGATCTCCAGACAGCAAATATTTTTCTTTTTGAAATAATATTTGTTTCACTGATATCAAGATGGACGACATAAACAAAAGAGAACATTCTGGATGTTTTCTCCTTGAAGACATATTAAAGCAGACATCACTTGTCGCCCTTTTTCTGTCTGTAAACATGATGTAAAGAAGAGGGAATACTGTTGTAGAGTTTATCTCAGTTTACGCAAACAAAACTTTTGCTCAACCAAAGGTTTTAAATATTTTAAAACCTGAAATGAATTTTTTTTAATCTGAAAATAAACAGCAAAAAGTGACCATTTAATCTGAATTACGCTTATTGTCTCTCTCTTTTATCGACATACGGCGTGGGCGTCACTGTGTGGTAAGAAGTTTGCTTCCCAACCACATGGCTCCGGGTTCAGTCCCACGGCATGGTACCTTGGGCAAGTGTCTTCTTCTATAGCCTCAGACCTATCAAGGCTTTGTGAGTGGAGCTGGTAGACGGAAACTGACAAAATTCCGTGCTGCATCTCATGTAAAAATATTCAGAATGAAAAATGACTTAATAATAATGATAATAATAATAATAATATTATTATTAATAATAATAATAATAATAATAATAATAATAATAATAATAATAATAATAATAATAATAATAATAATAATAAGAAGAAGAAGAAGAAGAAGAAGAAGAAGGGACTTTTGGGGGTTTGAATAATTCACCTCTGGAAACATGGGTATTTTGCTCAACATCGTTAAACAATGGTGTACCCTTATCAGACGGGTAGTCATGATGGGTATTTTGGGCTTCGTATATTTATCCCAGTGTCACTTTGATGGCATGCACTGCTCTCTCACTCAATAATAATAATAATAGTAATAATAATAATAATAATAATAATAATAATAATAATAATAATAATAACAATAACAATAATAATAAGCAGTAATGGCCGATGAAGTAGTACCAATAATTGTCGGAACCCTGGGAACAGTGAGCAAAAATCTCGAGAAGTACGTGGAACAAATAGGGGCCGCAATAAGGATGGAGCACTTGCAGAAAACAGCACTGCTTGGAACCGCTCGAATACTCCGGAAGGTGCTCGAAAAATACTGGTAGTGAACAGCTGACACCAGAATACATCTCCAGCGTTAGAAGCTGTGCAAAGACAATAATAATAACAAGCCTTTACTGCAATAATATCGCAGAGAATGGACAAACATCTGGAAGAAGACAACTTGCTTCCAGACGAGCAGAAGGGATGCTGCAGGAGCTCACACGGCTGTAAAGATCAGCCATTGATCAATAAAGCCATAACTGAAGACAGCCGCAGAAAGAAGAAGAGTCTAAGTATGGCCTGGATCAATTACTGAAAGGCTTTTGATAGTATTCCCTACACATGGATCCTAGAAACACTAGCCATGAACAAGGTAGTTCCAACAACCATAAAATGTATAAAACATTCCATGAATAAATGGCAGACTGTGCTACAGCTCCAGACAAAAGAGGGGCTCATAAAAACCAAAGCCCTCCCCATTAGCAGAGGAATATTCCAGGGAGACACGCTCTCTTCACTCCTTTTCTGTTTGGCACTGGACGCCTTTATTTGACATGCTAAACAGAACTGGATTTTGATACAACTGTTGCGGCAAAACAATCAGCCATCTCTTGTATATGGATGATTTAAAACTGTATGCTACAAATGATAAACAGCTGGAAACATTACTACAAACACTACATGGATTTACCAAAGAAATAAACATGAAAGTTGGCTTAGAAAACTGTGCCAAAGCAACCTTGAAAAGAGGAAAACTAGTTAAGAGAAGCAACATCACACTAGATAAAGCCAATGAAAGAAGAGAATTAGACCAAAGTCACACATACAAATACTTAGGAATCAATGAACCAGATACGATCCAACACACAAGTGAAAGAGAAAATAAAAAAAAAGAATACTATAGACGAGTTAGATCAATACTGAAAACAGAGATCAAAGCGAAAAACAAGATAATAAGTATCAACACTTTAGCCGTCCCAGTTATAAGTTACAGTTACAATATTCTTAAGTGGACTCTAAACGAACTAATCAAAATAGACAGGAAAACAATAAAATCAATCACAGGATTTAGGATGCACCACCTAAAATCTGACATGGAAAGGTTATATATACAACGTATCGAAGGTGGTAGAAGCCTTATACAGCCAGAGAACTATTACAAAATAACAACGACAGGACTACAGAAATACCTACAAGGAAAACTAATACAGATAACCACAAAACACGAACGAAACAAAAACTGTTTTCAGTCTTTAAGGAAGCTGACAAATACAAACAAGAAATCAATCTACCTAACAAATACGAAGAAGAAGAAGAAACAACAAAAGCTATAAAACAAATGAAATCCAAACTAAAACTGGAACAGCAAAGAATCATGATAAAAATGATGGCAAGAAAAGCTCCTTCGTGGCAAATATGGGATTAAACTAAACGCAAAAGAATAGACAAAACAAAATCTCAACGACGGCTGAGAAGCAGAGACTGAAGGATTTTAATTACAGCACAAGATCAAATCCTTCCCACCAGAAATTACCAAAAACACGTAATGAAAAGAAACATAACAAGTAACTGCAGAATATGTGGCGATGGACAAGAAACGATAAATCATATTATCTCTGGCTGCCCAGTCCTGGCTAAGAAGGAATATATTCACAGACATGACAGAATAATTGCTCGGCTAGAGGTGGCGCTGCCATATTCCCGTTCGAAATATATAGTTTACAAAGTGACAACTAGTCACTGATTTATAAATTAGAAAATTACTATTTTTAAAATCTCACAACGTGCTGATGAAGAGAAATAACCCAGAAATCGCGATACACAGATATTGTTTTGAACTGAGTGGGGGTGCTAGATTCCCTTGTTCGAAAATATAAGGACACAGATCGTGTCGTATAGCCAGCTGGAGATGATGTCTCCTGGGGCTAAATTACAGGAACATTCGTCCTAAACCAGGACTGCCATGTTAGGTTGGCAAACAAGCTTTATTCCAAAGTACTGTTGCTGAATATCTCACGTTGTGAGATTTTTAAAATAGTAATTTTCAAAAAAAAAAAAAAAAATAGTATCCACCAGACTAGGGATTCTAGGGAATTATTGAAGAATTGGGGGAGATCGGTTACAACAGAAGAAAGTTAATGACTGCGTTTATTGCTTTTTATAGTTGACCATTTGTTGGCTGACGTCATGCCGTAGATGACGTCACTGTCGATAAGCATGTCGGGAGACAAGAAGTGCAGTGGAAGAGAATACGGCAGCTTTGTTGTTCTGTAACAATTGTAAGAATTCTTTCTACTGAAGACAAATATTGAAAGTGTCACTGAAATAGAACCGAGAATAGTTAGGTATTTAGCACTTTGAAGAGTTGGTAATCGGTTCCAGATGCTTCTTAACGATTATCTCATTTCAATTGTGTCTCAGAGTTGCATCTAGATGCAAAGAAGACAGACAAAACTGCTATATTTTTAGAGCTAAATACTCGAGAGAAAAATATATAGGTTAATACACATATTATTATTATTATTGTTATCATTATTATTATTATTATTATTATTATTATTATTATTATTATTATTATTGATGTATAACCGTCACGGGCAAGCGAGTATGACCTGGTAATTTCTATCACATTTCCACTGATTGTCTTTAGGTGCTTCCATGGTCGCGAGCAGACACAGACACCTCTTTTTCCTTCTCATCCTTGACCCAGCTGAATATCGAGGATATAACCAGAGCTAGAATGGCACTCGTTTTCTGAATAAAATGACGCAACCGGAAGTAAAGTGGATTCGTCGAGGACACGACGAGCTGCCTGGTCAAAGAATCGAACCCACGACTCGTGATTGTGAGCCAAACACCTTAATCACTAGACCACGCGTCTTCACTCTTGATATTACTACATATACTAAGCCCAGCGAGCTGGCAAAATCGTTAGCGCGCCGGAGAAAATGCTTCGCGGTATTTCATCCGACTTAACATCAAAAGAAACGCCTCTAAATACTAAGCATTTTTTCTGAGTTCAAATACCACCGAGGTTGACTTTGTCTTTTATCTTTTCGGGGTCGATAAATTAAGTACCAGCTGAGCACTGGGGGTTTATGTTATCGATTCACCCCTTCTCTGAATTTGCTGGCCTTGTGCCAAAATGTGAAACTGATATTACTACATATACGAAATATCATTACTAAATATTTTTCTTTTAAATCAAATATATTCCTTTCTACTCTTGGTACAAGGTCTGAAATTTGTGGGGAGGGGCTAATCGATTACATCGACCCCCAGTGCGCAATTGCTACATATTTTATCGACCCCAAAAGTATGAAAGATAAAGTTAATCTCGGTAGCATTTGATCTCAGAACGTAAAGATGGATGAAATGCCACTAAGCATTTTGTGCGGCGTTCTAACGATTCTGCCATCTCACCACCTTGATCATCGAAATAAATAATACAGTCACACCTGTTTTCTTTTACAACAGAAAATGAACAAAACAGTTTGAAACATCGTATACTGGTGTAATTTCTCACGTTGAATACCGTTTACTTTCAACCTTTTTGACAAAATTTCGTATTTTGTAAGTTATTTCGTGTTAAAGTTGTCGTATTTGGGTAATTTCAACCAATCAACGACGTGTATTCATCTGAAGAAAGCTACTGCTGTTTGCGATAGTAATTGAAGTGCAACAACTTCCGGGTCATCTCTACTAAATGTCACCACTTTATTCTATTTTATTTTTGTTTACTGCCTGTGTTGCATATTACACACTTTGTTTTTTTTTGGGGGGGGGGCCTACAGAAAGCCTTACAAGACACAACCAAGTAACACTATGGTCAAAAAATTCTAAAACTAGATTCTTCAATCCGACCAGTTTCGTCAAGGAAGTTCTATAATACTGATTCACCATTTCGTACCAGCAAATTTATCTATCAAAGACTATTACAGTTTGATGGAACCTTCCTTCAGTTCTTCAAAATATTCATTTACTCTTTTACTTGTTTCAGTCATTAAAATGCGGCCATGCTGGGGCACCGCTTTGAAGAATTTCTAGTCAAACGAATCGACCCTCAGTACTCGTGTTTTTTAAAGCATGGTGCCTATTCTATCGGTCTTTTTTGCCGAACTGCTAAGTTACGGGGACGTTAATATACCAACAAGTGGTGGTGGGGACAAAGACACACAAACAGACAGACAGACGACGGGTTTCTTTCAGTTTCCATCTACCAAATCCAATCACAAGGCTTTGGTCGACCCGAGGCTATAAGACACTTGCCCATGCAGTGGGACTGAAACCAGGACCATGTTGTTGGGAGGCAAGCTCCTTACCACACAGCCAAGCCTGCTCTTATATATCTCCTTTTCTCCAAAGTGGGTCATAAAAATCAAAATGCAATCAAATTTCATGGAAAATTTTTATTTAGAATTGATTTTCGTTTTGTTGTGGATAGAAAAGAAAAAATGCATTTTAATATTGGATAAAAGAATACAGACAAAAAAAGAAAGTAATTTTATGAAACCACTTTAGGCTACAACATAAACGATAAAATGTTTACAACAGAACAATACACTATCAATTTAACGAACTTTTTAAATATTACAGATTAATCTCGTTTGTCTTTTGATGGTGGTGGTGGTAAAGAAACATTGCAGTGCTGGAATCTAATGTGTGACTGTCACACGTAATTCTTCTAAGTTATATAATAATGTTGTACTAACATTTGCAGAAATCAATAAACGAGCAGCAGACAGCAGAGAAAGAGTTAATGTCTTCATGAACTGCGACTCGATTAGAGATCGATAGTATTGAAGCTGGTCATATGACATTTTCTTTTCAAGCTTCTAAAGTCATTTTAGAAGTGGGGGATGGATATATCTATTGTATTAATTTTTCCACACAGCGAAGTCTTTTCAGCATGATAGCTGATCCAACCTAATTTCTTGAACAAGGAGTATCGATAACCACAAAGCTTTTGTCAATGATTAAATTACTCTTGGATTAACCCACAACAATGTATTGTATCCTTTCTCTAAGGATGGCGCCGATAAAAATCTGTTCAGCTCTGTCCAACATCGTACATGAATGAATGTGTGCGTTTCTATGTCTGTTTGGATAGATGTTTATGTACAGGCTTCTCTCTATACAAATAGGCACAGACGCAGCTGTGTGGAAAGAAACTTGCTTCCCAAACGTGGCACCTTCGGCTAGTGTCTTCTACTATAGCCTCGAGCCGACCAAAGCCTTGTGACTGGATTTGGTAGACGGAAACGGAAAGAAACCTATCATATATGTATGCATATGTGTGCGTACGTGTGCATGTGTTTCTTTGTACCCCACCACCGCTTGACGACCAGTTTTGGTGTTTTTACGTCTCCGTAATCAAGCGGTTCGCCAAAAGCGGCCGATAGAAAAGTACTAGGTTTTAAAAAACTAAATACTGGGGTGGGGGTCGATTCATTCGACTAAAAATTCTCCAAGGCGGTGCCCCAGCATGGCCGCAGTCCAATGACTGAATAGAGCAGAAGGTAAAAGATAAAAGCTATTTTTTTAC
>NC_068982.1:187525490-187526766 GCF_001194135.2 Octopus bimaculoides | reverse complement strand
TTTGGTTTGCAAGATTCTTTATGTGAGTTCGTGTGTTGAAGCATATTCTGTTGTGTCTGGGGAGAGTCATTCTCTTTTGGTACCTTATAGTCAAAACTATTGAAAAGGTTGCAAGACGCAACGAAAATTTTAGAAAAATAAAGAAGAAATAAGTGGGAATTTTACCGGTGTGTGTGTTAAATTATAAGGCACCAAAAGAGAATGACTCTCCCCAGACACAACGGAAGATTCTTTTTTTTAACAACTCAGAAGTGTTCAGATTCATAGGAAAACGATAGAAACAAGAGTTTATTCGTTTATTTGCTTCAATCATTTGACTGCGGCCATTTCTTCACCCTAAAGAAAGAAAAAAAATGAAATTGGAAAAACGAAAAGAAAATAATGTAAATAATGTTATCTAAACTTCATCAAAAGTATTATCAGAGATAACGTCATCAGATTAAACTACAGTAGTAGGGAACTACCAAACCAAGAGCAATTAATAAAGCGCCATAGTTTTCCATTGACAGGCAGTGCAAAGACCAAAAGCGTTCCAGACGCAAATAAGTCATCTTTTTGTATATCTAAGATAACAAGTTCAACGTCTCCTTTTTTAGAGTCGCTGGGATATCATTTCAGGGACACTTAGTTGTTATTTCTAGCAAATCAAGCAACACTATTGAGGCTCCCTCCTAAACGTGTGTGGGTGTGCGCGCGCAAGCATGTTTGTGCAAATCTGTATCTGTGTGAGCGCGCGCACGTATGTATAACTTTTTATGAAAGCAATCCTTATATTTCATGCAAAACGAAATAAATATTTTTAGCATAAAACGGGACGGTTGGGAACGTTGAGAATATTAACAGAATTTTCTAGAATTCAAAACAATAAATGAACAATATTGGGGTTTGTTATAAAAAAAAACACGTGTTCTAGATTAAGTAGGGTTCGAGATAAACATCAACTCATGTTTCTGGAGTCGACATTCTCTGAAGAAACACTCTCTGTCTGTAGCGTCCAGCCGAAAATTAGGAACAACTTGCAAAAGGATGAATATGTAACTATTAATACACATCAAATATAACATCAAGAACTACGATGGCTTTTAAGAGAAACTGCTGAATAACGGTAAAGAGTTAGAGATTTTAAGGGGTCCCTATTTGCAAAATAATCTTTTAGTTCCGGCTTGGAAGACAATAACGGACTATTTTTTATCAGTGAAGCGAGGAACGTATTGTGTTTTTTGGAAGAAGAACACACACACCACACACACACACACACACACACACACACACACAC
>NC_068982.1:187521647-187524470 GCF_001194135.2 Octopus bimaculoides | reverse complement strand
GTGTGTGTGTGTGTGTGTGTGTGTGTGTGTGTGTGTGTGTGTGTGTGTGTGTGTGTGTGTGTGTGCGTGTGTGTTTGAGTGTTATGTGGTTAGGCCTCAACAAGTAGAATAGCACTCGATCAGCTAAGAGAGTAAAGATAATGTTATAATGAAACTCACAAGTCTTGTAAAATACAGCTACCCAGGGTTTCGTGGTCGAAACATTTATTTCGCCATTTTTCAGTACGTCATACCAAGAGAGGTAACTCTGTAAAGGAATGAACTATCGCATCATAAGTGAACAAATGTGTTGACAGATGGATGGGTGAATGAGCTTTGGGTGAATGAGCTTTGGGTGAATGAGCTTTGGGTGAATGAGCTTTGGGTGGATGAGTGATGGCTTTATGATTGGATAAATGAGCGAATGTGAAAAAGGACGAGTGAGAATGAGTGTTTGCGTGTAATAGCGATGGGTGACAGTGTAGGGGAGAGAATCATGAAAAGAAAATAACGCCTGATGTTGTGTATGTGTGTGTGTGTGTGTGTGTGTGTGTGTGTGTGTGTGTGTGTACAAGGGTTGGACAAAAATAATGGAAACACCTTAAAATTTCAAGCAAATTTATTTTAATATGGAGTAAGATCGCCTTTGGTAGTAATTACAGCTTGAATTCTACGAGGTATGGACTCGTAGAAAGTTTGAAAGGTTTCCAAAGGAATTTTTGTCCATTCTTCAGCTAAAACAGTCTCCACTTTTTGTAGTGATGATAGTGGAAGGATATCGACTCCTTGTTTTTTCTAAAATGCACCAAAAATGTTCAATAATATTGAGAACTGGGGACTGTGGTGGGCAGATAAGATATTCAACTTCACTTGAATGTTCCTTGAGCCATTCAGTAACAACTTTAGCTGTGTGAATTGGTGCGTTATCATCCTGAAAGATTGCGTTTCCCCCCGGAAACAATTCTGCAACCATAGGATAAATTTGATCAGCCATTGGGCTGGTGAATTTCCAAGATATAGTCCATCAGATCATCACAGATCCTCCTACATGTTTAACAGTTGGAAGAATGCAGTCTGGGTCAAATGCTTCTTTTGGCTGTCTCCACACGTATACTCGGCCGGTGGTCCGAGAAAATGACATTCTTCCATTGCTCTAGCGACTAATTCTGTAGGTTTTTACTCCACTCTAAACGCTTTGCAACGTTTGTTTTTGAAATTAGTGGTTTTCTGATCGCAGCCCTTTCGTGAAATCCGGCTTTGTGACTTCCCGGCGAATAGTTTTTGTGGAAACTGGTTTCTCAAGGTGGTCATTAAGCTCTGCAGTAATTCTGGGAGCTGTACTCTTGTGATCCTTTCTAACAATTCGCGTAAGAGTCCGACGGTCCCTATCTGAAAGTTTGGGTTTTCTTCCGGAGTTTTGTTTTGATGAGGAGGTCATTTCTTTCGAGACAGTGCTTCTTGATACACCAAACATTTCGGTTGTTTTCATTATGCTAGCACCTGCCATACGAGCACCAACAATTTGACCTCTTTGAAAGTCCGATAGGCCTGTCATTTTAATGAACTTTAATTACTTTTATCTGATGATATCTGAAAAGAAACAGCAATTTTGGCAAAACATATTAAGCAACACTAATAATAAATCAAAATACATAAAAATAAACAAGCATTTGACGGTTTTATAGATATTTCAAAATTATGATGCTATGATGCTAGGTGTTTCCATTATTGTGTCCAATCCCTGTATGTAAACATACATATGTGGACGAATATAAGGGTGTGCCTCTTAACAATTAAAAATGCGAGTTAAAGACAACAATGAATTTAAGAAATGCCAAGAAAAAATTGCTTTTTTTTGTTTTCTCTCAATTTTAATTTCTTTGAGTTCTGAAGACTTTGGAGTAAAATAATTCTAACGAAAATATTACCACCCTTACATTTTCTTTGAGTTTCTGTAGCTTAGTCATCTCTCGTGTGAGTGGAGCTTACCTAGTCATCTCTCAGGTGTATATAGTTTACCTAATCATCCTTCAGGTGTATGTAGCTTACTTAACCATCTTTCAGGTATCATGTCTCAGGTGAGTATAGCATACCTAGCCATCTCTAAGGTATGTTTTGCTTACCTTGTCATTTTTCGGGTGAGAGTAGTTTATCTATTCATCTCTCAGGTGTGTGTAACATACCTAGCCATCTCTCAGGTGTGTGTAGCATACCTAACCATCTCTCAGGTGTATATAGTGTATATAGCTCACTTTCTCCCAGGTGTATATAGCTACTGTTCTCACAGTACAGTCATACCTTACTGTACATTCATTGTTGCTTAGCCCTACGTCAAACCTGACTGAGCAGATCTATGATCAAAAGCGTTCCAGACACGACAATATAGTCTTTTTTAGTTTTTACTTTTCTTTTTTTTTCTTCAGGTATCGTGCATCTTAGAGTACATTATCCACTGTAGTCTTACACATCTTTTTTAAGAGTGTAGAATGTGATTTGAGTAAAACTCGACTGCTGTTTCTAACATGTCGAATACTGGGTCGATGGAATCGACAAACTCCCCGCACACTTACACACACACACACTTAGAAACTTCGACCCTTGGTTGGCAATCAATACTTATCTCAGTAGCCATCTTGTCTCTTTTAATAATCTTTTCTACTCTAGGCACGAGGCCCGAAATTTGGGGGGAGGGGCCAGTCGACCCCAGTACGCAACTGGTACTTAATTTATTAATCCCGAAAGGATGAAAGGCAAAGTCGACCTCGGCGGAATTTGAACTCAGAACGTAAAGACAGACGAAATACTGCTAAGCATTTCGCCCCGCATGCTAACGTTTCTGCCAGC
>NC_068982.1:187519557-187521429 GCF_001194135.2 Octopus bimaculoides | reverse complement strand
ATATATTCGTTTTGCCAGATTCTTGATGTGAATTCGTGTTGAAGAAACAGATATTGTTGTATTTGGGGAGCAAATAAAAACACAAGCATTATATATTTGGTGTTCACTTGCTTCAGCTTTATTTTATATTAATCGTATTTCGGTCAGGGTTCCATCGTCACACTTCTGTGACCTCATCAGTGGTCCTTTGCTTTCTTCTTTCTTTTTTGTGTCTCTCTCCTTCCTAATGATCTGCCATTTTGTATTCCTGTTGTATGTCTTTATTTGCGCATGCGTATATCCCTCCGTGTGTCTATGTTTAGTGAATGTGTGTGGGTAGGAATGTGTATGGTATCTGCATTATCAGTATCCCCTTCATTTGTTTTTATCTACTTTTTCATTTCTTTCTTTTTTATATTAATTTAGTTTAATTTGATTTATTTTATTTTGTTTATGTATTTAATTATTTAATTCCATTTATTCATCTGTCTATTGTATTAGTTTCGTATTATTATCAGTCTATGGGGATCTTATTCTGTCATAGGTTGTGGTGTGTTGGGGTGTGTGTGCTAGTGTTCCATTCCAGTTTCCTATTCAGGCTAGGTTTATCTTCTATTATCTGTGAAGCTTTCGTAATTTGTCTAAGCGTTGCGTCCGTTCTATGTGTGGACAAGGTTTTAACTTCTTTGTTATTGAGTGAGCCCCCGTATTCCCGCTCGGCGTGCTGGTATAGAACCGATGAGCTCTTCTCTTCCTTAAGTTCTCTCCAGTGCTCATTTACCCGCTCTCCTATGCTCTGTGCTGTCTCCCCTTCGTACGTTGTTGTCTTGTTTCTGCACCGTCCTCTGTACATCTTATACTATAGACTACCTCTTAAGAGGTAGACCCCCTACAATTACATCTATGACTAGGAAGACCACTATAGAGAGATGGAGCGGATGGACCGGAGCCATACGGACCCCCGAAAACCAATATCAAGTAAAGAAAATGATCGCACATGCACTAGGAGCTAGTATAAGAGTTACCCTAAAAGGCCACACGTTTAAGTTTATCAACAAAATATACGCCCAGGATGAGGAGGCGGCCATCGGGGTTAGCATCGCCGGTGATGTAGCCAACCTTTTCATGGTATGGTGGGACAGGAGGCTTAAAGAACGCCTGGCACAGAACTCCATACTCATGAACATGTGCTCTCACTATGTCGATGATATCAACGTAGTGGTAAAGGCACCCCCTCAAGAGAGTACTCTTGAAATAGAAAAAGAAACTAATACTATGGAGAGCATCCAGCAAATAGCTAACTCTATCCATCACAGTATTAAGGTCACGATAGACTACCCTACGAAACACCCTAACCATAGACTACCAGTACTAGATACAGAACTCCGACTGGAAACTATTAATAATAAAACCCAAATCCTTCATTCACACTATGCCAAATCTATGACCTCCAAATACCTGATCCACCGGAACTCAGCTATCGTGGACAATGCCAAATTCAATATATTGACGGCAGACCTCATTAGAGTAATGAGAAATGTGTCCCGCGTGTGCGACCTTACAGAGTTAAAGACACACATACAACACTTCGTTCACCCCATGCAGTTCTCAGGGCACAGCCATAGAGAATAATGCCTTGTGAGTGAATTTGGTGGACGGAAACTGTGTGGAAGCCCATTGTGCATGTGAGGGAAGTATGTGTCTTTGTGTTTTTGTGCTTGATAATCGATGTTGGCTTCTTTACGCTTCCGTGAATTAGCGGTTTGGCAAAAGACACCGATAGAATAAGAACCAATTTTTTTTTTTTTTAATTAGCACTGGGGTTGATTTCTTCGACTGAAACCTTTCGAGAATGTGCCCCAGCATGGTCGCAGTTCCAAATATAAAAACACA
>NC_068982.1:187517917-187518923 GCF_001194135.2 Octopus bimaculoides | reverse complement strand
GTGTGTGTGTGTGTGTGTGTGTGTGTGTGTGTGTGACAATGGGAATTAGTGTTCGAGTGTGTGTATGAGTGTGGTGGGCTGGAGTGAGGTGGGGAGCAATGTGTGTGTGTGTGTGCGCGCACAGTGTATGTGTGTCAGTATCTGTATAGACGCGTGTGTGAAGGTTAGTATGTGTGCTGGTGGAAGCGGGAACGTGTGTGTGTTGTGTGTGTGTGTGCGTGTGCGTGTGTGCATAAGTGGGTATATGTGGGAGTGTGTGGGAGGAGTATATACATATACTTTTTATAAGTATATGTATATTTTTGTGTGTGTATATGTTTATTTGTGTGGGGGCGTATGTATATTTACGTGCTTGTGTGTGTGTGTGTGTGCGTGCGTGCGTGCGTGCGTGCGTGTGCGTAAGCGCACGCGCGTTCTGTGATGTGTATCTTTTACTTGTTTCAGTCATTAGACTGCGACCATTCTGGGGCACCGCCTTGAAGAATTTCAGTCGAACCTGGGGCAATCGATCCCAAATACTTATTCTATCGGTTTCTTTGCCGAACTGCTAAGTTACGGGGACGTAGCCGTCACCAACATCCAATATCGGTTTTCAAGCGATGGTGAGGGACAGAGACACACAGATACGCATACACATTTGAGGGGTTTCTTTCAGTTTCCGTACTTCAAATCTGCTCACAAGGGTTTGGTCAACCCAAGGCTATAGAGGAAGACACTTGCCCAAGATGAACCCGGAACCATGTGGTTGGGAAGCAAACTCCTTACCACACAGCCACGCCTGCGCCGGCTTTGTGTATATAAGTGTAGAGTATATATATTTATGTATGCATTTGTATGTGTGTGTGTGTGTGTGTGCGTGTGTGTGAGTATTGAGGTGTGTGTGTGTGTTGTGTGTGCGTGTGTTGAGGTGTGTGTGTTGAGATGGGTGTGTGTGTTGAGGTGTATATGTGTGTTGTGTGTTGAGGTATGTATGTGTTGAGGTGTGTGTTGAGGTGTGTGTGTGTTG
>NC_068982.1:187514369-187517585 GCF_001194135.2 Octopus bimaculoides | reverse complement strand
AACAATAAAGTAACTTCATTTGGTGAGATTTTTATAATTTTCTTAATTTTTTTCTCCGCCTCCGTTTACCCCCCTCTTCCCCCTACATGTATTATCACCACCCTCACCACTCCCCCCTCTTTCCTTCCCCCCTTTAATTAATGTGGCATCTTAAAATGTTTTTACTATCACTACCAATTTCACAGAGTATGACGTCAACGTTTCTCTCTCTCCTCCTCTCGCCCTCCCTCTCCCTCTTCCTCTCAGCCCTCACCCCTCTCTCTGTCTTTCTAATTTTCCTTTCTTTATCTCCAATTTTTGTTAAAAAAAATAATAATTACCAAAGTTTCTGAATTTGAGAACGAAATTTTTCCTCTTGCATGTATTTAACGAAATTATTTCTGTTTTTCGAATAGAAACTTTCAGGTGACATCGTTTAACTGGAATAAACCGATTGATTTGTGTGGTAGAAATAACATACAAACCAACGGACCAACTCGTTTCAAACAGAATCGCAGAGTAATTAAAAGCTATCATTTTTGTCAGCAGAATGCTGCGAGATACCGGTTTTCTGAGAGTCTTATTTCCAATTTTGCGCAATCGCAGGACCCAAAAGTATTTCTCATTACTATTTGTGATAACTGCGAACAACTAAGTAAAAATTTCAAAGTATAGAAACTACACTGACTTTCCGGACAGTGATGGACCGGAACTTCTTGTGATCCGCACTAATTTGTACTAAAGTACAGGTACCTGTGTTTCATTTAATTATTCTGAAATTTGTTTAATTTAGAATGTGTTGACCAAGCTGACCACCCGTGGATCAGAAAAATCAGCGATCCGGAAAGGTTTCCGAACCAAAGGTTCTGGAGAATCGATGTTGAACCTCCTCGGGTCGAGCCGTTACTTGTCCGCATTGAAAGGTCACAGGTCCGGTACTACGGAAACGTAATTAAAATGTCGCAGGAAAGAATCGTAAAACGGGTTCTCCAAGCCGAGCCAACTGGCAAGAGGTTTAGTGAGTAAACCAAGAATAAGATGGGTGAATAATCTCCATAGTTTGTGTTGGCGATGCTTGGGAATTCAGTCGAAAAGTGTAATGTGGATTGCTTTAGAGAGATGCCTTTAGAGGCGTCTGAGCACTCTGCACCCATGAATATCCCAAGAATAGCCAGCAGAAAATATGAACGGATGGATGTGCGGACGGATGGACGTGCGGACAGACGGATGGACAGATGGACGGACGGACGGACGGACGGATGGGCGGACTGGCACTTAGTTCTATCATTACCTTATTTTTACTTCCTTCAATGCTCGGAAGTTGTCTTCTGCACTCAATCATTTTCCCTCACTGCACGAATTCGACTTTTTCAATCTCAATGTTTTTTTTCAACTCACAGCAATTTGATTTATTTTCAAACTCGGAAAATTTTAACTCACTTCTGTAGCTTTGATACTCAGAGTTTCAACTCAATTCTATTCCACTCGCTTCCATACTCAGAATTTGAACTCACTGCTAATCAAATTACTTCTACTGCTTTATTTCCAGACTTAGATTTTTTAAACTCAGTACTATTGGGTTGGTGCATAATTATTGCGGCTTTTTTTCAACAAAAACAATAACAATATTTAACAAAAGCATCTTTAAATGATTATTCCGGAGCATATTCACCATCTACTTCAATTACTGCTTCCCATTTGCTTGGCAGACGATCAGACCGTCATTTACAGATGTTTTTGTTAAATATTGTTATTGTATTTGTTGAATAAAATTTGCTGAAAAAACAGCCGCAATAATTATGCAAAAAATATTTCTAATGTCTCTAGAAATCTTAAGGTGTTAAGTCCTTTCTTATAAATAAACAACATAAATTATTGATCTGTTGTTCCCAACAAGACAATAAAACTTTTTTTATAGATTCCAGTTAACAAACACATTTAATTGATATAGTGTTGACGATAGCGTTTCTATTCTTCGTCTTACTATTGCTTTTCGAAGATTCTTCTCTATTTTTTAATGTCTTTTACTCCCCGATTAATTCATTCCTATACAACTAATCATTTGTCTTTTCATTTAATTTCAACTCTAATTGACCTATCAATATACTCAGTCCCTGGGGGGCAACGTATATTTATATAATGCATCTATCTTGCTATCATATTACTAGTTTCACGATCTCGTATAAAATCAAACATTGATTTCTTAAAATATAATTTTATTAAATTTCAATTATTAATTGGCTTAATAACACTTAACATAATTCCCTTCGGGAGGAGTCATGTAGTTGTTAACCCCGTCTTTTCTTTCTTTGTTCTTCTCCACATTGCTTTTTCTTTTTCTTTTTTTTTTTTCTTTTAGATTTCCCTCACCTATTAACAGCAATGCTAATAAACAATACACTAATAGTTGCTGCTGCTGCTGCTGTCCGAACTTTTGTCTTTCTTCTCGTATATATATATCTATATACACCATACGTTTCGACATTTTTCTGACCTGTCAGCGTCTGTAACCCAGATGAATCATTTATAGGGGAATAAACGAGATACTTCCTCTCCGTGATCCCTCTACTTTTGTGTTTTCTCTAATACCATGCCAACTCAATGTCCAGGGTATGACATTAAACTGCAGTTGGTAGAAGGGCCCGTATTCAGAATTTATAGGGGCTTGAGAGGTGTGAAACCGCCTCTTCGCCATTATTGTTCTCAAGTCTGTTCCAGCTATGGGTTAATTAACATATCATAGAATTTCCTTCAGAAGAAGGTCACTCATACACTCCCCCAACGGACCGAGGACAGGTGAGACTCTTTAGCTGCTCATCAATTCCTTATAACTACTGGGTTTGTGGCTCTGGTTGCACCCAACAGATATAAAATTGGAGGATGAGAGAGTGAGACCGGCTCTGCACACTAAAATAATAATAATAATAATAATAATAATAATAATAATAATAATAATAAACCCCTGCTGTCTTGTTGGGTCATTTGCTGAGAGTTTTAAAAAAAGTTAAGGAAATAAACCCCACCAGAAAATCTGGAGTGAGGGTTCCAAAGGCAGATAAATACAGTTATACAACCAATGTCTGGCATCCCCTGCCGCTCCCTTGATGCTTTTCTTTACTTTATGGTGTATCCATGAGTGGAGACGTGGTTGGTGTTCTTGGAGTGAGGCACTTTGCATCTGGAAACAGTCCAGACACAGCACAGATGTCTCTTCAACGTTGTTGACTAATCATGAAA
>NC_068982.1:187511249-187512928 GCF_001194135.2 Octopus bimaculoides | reverse complement strand
TTATCCATTCTTTAGGAATCTTCCTGCATTACCGTATTTGTATTTTTCAATAACAGATTCTTTGTTGCAGAGTCAATTTGCTCATGTTTATGGGTATAAAAACCTACAATTAAAACCAAAAATTATTTTATATGAGACTTCGCTCATAAATAGACAAATGTTGAAAAAAAAAAACCGTGATTTTAATTCACAGCAATCATTTATTAAACATTCATAATTGGAATGAATAAATAAAATTGAATATTAAGTATTTATGGAATTTTGATTTACTGTCGGGTGACTTTTGGCTAACCTTGTATATCTATGACTGTATCGAACCACCTGCGCTATATTACTTTTGTTGATCGTCTTCAAGGGATAATCGGTGGTATTTTCATTTAATAGTGCACGGACTTAAATAATCTTTATATAATTTTCATACGTATAATCTAGTAGGTTGTCTGATGTAATAATTTCACCAACTATCGAAACGATCGTAACTAATAAATAAATGTATTACCTCCACTTTTATTCTTTTGATTGTTATATTTTATTCGCTGCGTTTATACGTTTCCCGGGTTTTCAGTTTGTATAGAACATCTTTGGATAAACTAGAAACTTTTTTCTCTCTATACATCATGTTAACCGGGATTTCGCATTAGATGCTGAGGTAATGGCGTGGATTTCTTGAATTACCCTTCTCGTACAAAAAAAGAGAGAGAATGGTAGGTAGAGAGAGAGACACACACAAACACACAGACAGACAAATAGAGAAAGAGGGAGAGAGAGAGAGCAATGCACACACATTCACACATATACATACACACGCAAGCATCCCCCGAGTTGCAGAAGCGTTGCGTACTCGAAAGTTTTGCCGTAATATGAAATTTCGTAATCTGAAATCTTGATTTCAACAGGGAAGTTTCAAATTACGGTAATATTTTCAGGAATTCCACGCTTCCGTAAGATGATGTGTGTGTGTGTGTGTGTGTGTGTGTGTGTGTGTGTGTGTGTGTGTGTGTGTGTGTATGTATGCAATAATTATTCCAGAGATCCCGATACTAAAATACTAGAATCATGTTACCCTTGGACCAGATTTATTTCAGATTTTCATGAAACTAAGATATTCCATTTAGTAATTTTGCTGAAAACCACTTCCAAGAATTCTAACATCTCCGTTTCTTTATTTGGCCATTCTTGCGATAAACATCTGACTTCTACATAAAAACTAACAATGGCTGCCATTGTTCCATGACACAGTTAAAAGCAAACAGACTTGTTTGTTTACTACATACACGTTCTCCAATTCCAGACGTTATATCCTATAAGATATAATACGATGTTACACTTTAGTATTTAATTCTATTCGAGTGTAACTCGCCATATTATGAATAATCTGGGAGGTATTATACTTTTAGCACCAAGAGCAATATCAGCTGTGGCTGTGTGGTAAGAGCCTCGCTTGCTAACCACATGATTCCGGGTTCAGTCCCATTGTGTATTACCTTGTGTATCACTGTGTCTTCTACTATTGCCTCGGGCCGACCAGAGCCTTGTGAGTCGATCCGGGTAGACGGAAACTGAAAGAAGCCCGTTGTTTATATATATATATACATAGATAGATAGATAGATAGATAGATAGATAGATAGATGTGTGTGTGTGTGTGTGTGTGTGTGTGTGTGTGTGTGTGTGTGTGTGT
>NC_068982.1:187508115-187510664 GCF_001194135.2 Octopus bimaculoides | reverse complement strand
ATAACATTGTTGTTGCTGTTTGTTCCTTCTCGAGCCATTCCTCGCTCATAAGGGCTAGTTTCCCGGTTTCATTGGCGTATAGGGTCCCCACCTGAACGGGATGCCCGTCCGTCGCAGGTGAGCGGCAGGAGGAAAGAGCCAGCAGAAATTCGCCGTTACCTTCTGCCGGAGCCGCGTGGAGCTTAGGTGTTTCGCTCATAAACACACACATCACCCGGTCTGAGATTCGAACCTGCAATCTCTCGACCGCGAATCCGCTGCTTTAACCACTAGGCCATGTGCTTCCACGACTGTAATATTGGACTTGCAATACTCAACCAGCTTGTGTACAGTTTGTATATAGGGAGGTAACATTAACCCCTATTTAAATGTAGGTGTTATGTTAAAGCAAACGATACTGCGGTAGTCACAATGAAAGAGACTCTCGTATTGGTTTTTGGTGCAAAATGCACGCTTGTTTATATCGCCAGCGAGAAGATAAATACCTGTCATCTTCAGCGCCGACACCATCAGATCACGTGATGTCGACTTCTTTGGTTTTGTTAATGATGAACGCTCAATCGCTAAAGATGGAAACGATAAACCCACCCACCCCTGCCAGTGATATTCAGAAAAGCAGTCCCAGAAGAGGCGCTGGTGTCGCGTTTACCTCTCGGTATTAATACTACTACTGTCATACTTTTTTAACAAGATCACTGGCTAATGGCGACATCTGTGCTTGTTCTAGCGCTGTTTTTCGATATATCGGTAGCGAGAGTGGGTCGAACGTCCATCATTGACGAGGCCAAGGAAGGTCGAAATCACGTGATCTGGTGCTCTCGGCACTAGAGATGGCAGGGATTTATCTCCCCACTGGCGATATAAACAAAAGTGCATTTTGCCCCAAAAGCCAATATGAGAGTATCTCTCATGGAATCTACCGCAGTATAGTCTGTTCTAATACAACATCCATGTTTCAGTAGGGATAAATATTACCTCTCGATAGCTTCGGGCCGACCAAAGCCTTGTTACTGGATCTGGCAGACGGAAACTGAAAGAAGCCTATCGTGTGTGTGTGTGTGTGCGTATAAGTGTGTGACCACCGCTTAAAAACCAGTGTTGGTATGTTTATGTTCCCATAACTGAACAGTTCGACAAAAAAGAACGACAGAATAGGTACCAAGCTTTAAAAAAACAACTAAGTACCGGGGTTGATTCATTCGACTAAAAATTCTTCAAGGCGGTGCCCCAGCATGGCCGCAGTCTAATGACTGAAACAAATAAAAAGATTTTTAAAAAAGACAAGTATAATTATATGTTTCTATGTAAAGTTAATTACGGCATTAAATTGATTAAAGTAATTTAGAGTCATTAAAACTAATTACAAGGTTGTATCTCGTATTCTAAATTATAAAATCTCATTTTAATTATTCTAAACAACTGTGAATTATTCTTATTTTAATTTTTTTTGTTTTTAATTCTTTAAAGTGATTTAATTTGTGTTAATTAAAATAATTATTTATACAATTCTCGCACAACTTCTAAAAGGCATTCTTTTGACATTTATTTTCCCTTCATCTTCTGTGGTCAGCTGTTGACCCTCCATATTGTCTATCATCTTCCCTCGTGTTTCACTACCCCTCAGCTTATTTAATTCCCCCCCCCCCCACTCGTCTTTTTCTCTTTCTTTCTCTTCTGGTTCTGAAGGTGAAGAAAGTACTAAGGAGATTTTACTGTTATGAACATGACATCGCTAGAAGAGATCTCATCAGTGTGAAATAATCTTTTCTACTCTAGGCACAAAGCCAGAAATTTTGGAGGGGGGAACCAGTCGATTAGATCGACCCAGTATGCAACTGGTACTTAATTCATCGATCCCCGAAAGGATGAAAGACAAAGTTAACCTCGGCGAGATTTGAACTCAGAACGTAAAAGACAGACGAAATACCGCCAAGCATTTCGCCCGGCGTGCTAACGTCTCTGCCAGCTCGCTGCCTTATCAGTGTGAAATATTTTATGTGTTGCTTGGTTGAGAATTGTAATGGTCTATTGTCGAAGACTAATTAGGCTGAGTTAGACCAGGGTTTCTGAACCCCATTGATTTCTGTTTTACTCGGGTGGACCCTTATAGCCAATCGATGTTTAAAAAAAATGTCCATTATGTTTTCAGAATTAACTATTATTACGAATTGCAGAGATGGCGGCGATCTGACAGGAGCGTTAGCACGCCGGGCGAAATGCTAATCGGTATTTCGTCTGTCTTTACGTTCTGAGTTCAAATTCCGCCGAGGTTGACTTTGCCTTTCATCCTTTCAGGATCGATAAATTAAGCACCAGTGATGCACTGGGGTCGATGTCATCGACTATTCCCCACCCCACACACACACACACACACCACAAATTTCAGGCCTTGTGCCTATAGTAGAAAGGATTATTACGAATTGCATAGAAAAAACAAATTCAGATATATGGTGTATTGAAAAAGTATTAACAATTTACTGCAAAGAAATTTTAACCAAAAAAATCTCACAAGGATTGCTAAGGGCCATATGGGCTCCGGTTAATAAGCT
>NC_068982.1:187501095-187507705 GCF_001194135.2 Octopus bimaculoides | reverse complement strand
TTCTCTATCGCACCCCCACCACCCCCTTAGGTACCAGCGCCCACCTGGACCGTCTCAACGCCCACTGGAAGGCGGTAGCGCCCACTTTGAGAACCTATGCTCTACATTAAAAGTCAACTAATAACGTCTTATAGCGTTCAAACCCTTCAAGGAGTCGGTGATAACTTATCGACCCCATCATGTAAATTTTTAAAATCAAAAAGTATTCACTAATAAAAAAAAAATTCTTGATTTAAAAATAATAATTGCTTCGTTTCATTGACTTCTTTTTTTCTTTTTTGTTTTGTCTGTCATTAAAGGATTTAATAAAAATTCTTAAAACTGATAAAGAATAATAAAAATTCGGTTATATTATATTGATATAATCGAGATTGGGACCCCTTTGATAAGCTCCTACCCCGGGAGGGGGGGAGGTTAACAGTAACCATTTTACCGACCCCTGATCTACACAGAAAGGTGATACCGAATATGTTATCATTTACATAGAACTAACATTAAAACTTGTATCATCTACATTAAGAGGTGACGCCATTCATTAATGTACTGGGCAAAGAGTAGAGGTGACATAACCGAGCTTTCATCACCCCCAAGATTAATTGAGTGTGAGGCTTAGAGAGAGCCCCAGTAACGTACCCTGACCGAATAGATTTCATCAGCAGACGACAGTTTCGTCAAGAGATTTTCTGGTTACTTAACCTTGAATTATTAGAAACCTTTTCATGTAATGAATAAATTAATCTAAATATATTCTTAATATAATGTATTTATAATATAGAATATAGTAAGAGAGGGATAAAATAACACATCAGATTAACGATTACAGATAAAATAGCCTTCGTCATTGAACTGACAGAATGATGCTTGCTTTAACAAGAAGTAAAATACAGCCAACGTCGTCGGTGAAAGAATATCGATCTGGATTATAAATATGAATAAAACTCATAAAAATATTAGTTTTCCCTCCGTACAATCTCATCCATTATCATATTTGTAGAACGTTGCTCCTTACCACATCAATAAGACAAAGGTGAATGGAAAAATTTTTTAAGTATGACTGCCGTTGTTGCTGTTATCGTTGTCGATATTATTTTTACTTTAACAGCAAATCAGTTTCTGTTTTTCCTTCTAATACACACAAAACACATATATAATACACAAGTGTGTCTGTGTGTATATATGTTCGATTTTTACATTTAACATTTCAAAAACGAACATGAAAGAGATTTTTTTTACACATGGATCCGCTCAACTGATCACACAAGACACACATGAATTTCAGATATCCAAATTATATTACTTCAACAACTTCAATGTCCATTTGTATATTAAAGTTGAGTGTGTAGAGTTGCTTTCAGATTTTGTTTGAGCAGCGACCATACACAAGCATAGCTAAGCACTAAAAAAACAATTTCCACTGTTGTATAAATAAAGTAAAAGTAAAATAATAGAAGCTCCGACAGAGAGTTTACTTTAGTATATCAATCGTTAATTTTCAACGAGACATTTTCACGTGGTTAATGATTTGTTTATATATACCCAGTAACTATATAACGACATCATGTCGGGTGTTTGTGTTGGTCCATCTCTGAATGAACATTTTTACCGCAATATTTTGCTTGCAAAGCAGGTAAAACAATAAAATTGGATGCAATATATTTGATTATACTCGATGTAACTAGTCGACTGCAATTTCAAACTGGTCGGCTGCCGATCGTTAAACAGCAGATGATGTGGCGGTTTGTTGACTTTGCAATCAGTTATATCACGTGAGAACAGTTATTTCTCAAGTCATTTTATTCGTCTCTGACTTACCGTTTCGATTTATGGCAAACAGCAGACTAAAAAAAAAAAATCGACCAGAATTCATTATAAACGACTTCTAGAAGCAAACGAAATCAGTTTTCTTAGAAGTAGGATAAGAAACGAGTAGTAAACCAGCTGCTAGCAATCAAGTAATTAACTGTGGATAATGCTGTAAGCCATATAAGCGGAGCTGACAAATGATGACAGAATGAGCACTAAAGATGGAGACATCATCTTAAAATGAAACTGTTTGATTAACGGAGGATGCCATTAGCTTCCGTTTCAACCTGAGTAAGCTTTATAAGATCTAACCGTTCAACACTAAATCATAAAATGTATTTTGATTCGAACGCTGTTAAAAATACCGTGGAAATTGTAACCAACATTTGCACTTCTTTAAAATATGACTTCTATCTTTTATTTGCTTCAGTCATTGGACTACGACCATGCTGGAGCAACGCCTTCAAGGACTTTTTTCGAACTTTAGCCCAACAAATCGATTCCAATACTTATTTTTTAAAAATCTGCTACTTGCTTATGCTGTTTATCTCTTTTAACGAACTACTAAGTCTCGGGTACATGAACAAACGAACACCGGTTATCAAGTTGTGGACAAACACTGACACAAAAGCACACGCACTTGAATGTGTGTGTGTGTAATTGATTTAGGAAATAGAAGTTGGATTTGATATGGGTCTTTATTTTGTACGACGATCGATCCACCCTGCTAGTATCTTTTATGAGTGGGATTCTATGCATCATTTTGTGTTGCATCCATTTTGTAGTCTGGGTCACATCAGGTACATTCGTACATAAGGTGGTGTCTAAATATCTTGGGTTTGGGCGGTCACGTTATTACTTGCCCGCTTTCAGTTAGAGCAAATAACAACATAACTGTCTATCTTCTGTTTACTGAATCGATTATTATCTCAACTAACGTTGCCGAATTCCTGAAGTAGAGATCCAAAGGAAATATACCCCAACTGCGGATGGCACCAGGTAGCCCAAACTGTGCCAGGGCTTTACTCAACACATCAGCGCACTAACTGACATATACCCATTAGTCCAAAATATTACACACACACATATTGGTATATATCAAAACGAAGTTGGAAAAAATTTGGTGTTATCTATTCACCATTACACGTGTTTCGTTTGCTAATAGTAGGTACAAAATTGTAATTGCAGGAGAAACATGTAAAATATCCCTTATCAGAAATTCTTCAGAGAGAGGATTAAATGAATGATAGATAGAGAGATAGATAGATAGATAAACATTTTCCGCCTACCAAATTCACTCACAAGGCTTTGGTCCACCCGGGGCTATAGCAGAAAACCCTTTTCTTAGGTGCTGCGCAGTGGAACTGAACCAGAAGCCATTTGGTTGCAAAGCGAACTTCTTAATCACACAACCAGGCCTGACATTTTCCCAATATTTCAGAACACCACAGATCGCCATAATTTAATCGTTTGTTACAACTTCTTCTTCTTCTTCTTCTCTTTCTTCTTCTTCTTCTTCTTCTTCTTCTTCTTCTTCTTCTTCTTCTTCTTCTTCTCTCTCTCTCTCTCTCTCTCTCTCTCTCTCTCTCTCTCTTGTATTACTATCATCGCTGTACATCTGAGTTCATTTTTTTTTCCCAGAAATAAATTAATATGGTGTGATTCGAAGCCGACCACTGACCACTGACCGTTGTATCTCCTCTATACAATTCCATCATACAGCCTAACGTTATCATCCTTTACTGGTTAGTGTCCAGTGATTCTCAACCATTTTTTAAAAGATATGAACCCCCTTTTGACTCGTATTTTACTTGGATGGACCCTCACAGCCATTCGATGTCTTAAAAGAATCCTATTTGATAATTAGATGTTATTTGGAATTGTATAAAGGATAATTGTTAAAATATTTTGTGTATTGTAGAAGTATGACCAGTTTATTATTTTCTACTCTAGACACAAGGCCCGAAATTTTGAGAGAGTGGTCTACTCGATTAGATCGACCCCCGTACGTAACTAGTACTTAATTTATCCACCCCGAAAGGATGAAAGACAAAGTCGACCTCGGCAGAATTTGAACTCAGAGCGTAAAGACAGAGAAAATACCGCTAAGCATTTCGCCCGGCGTACTAACGTCTCTGCCAGCCTCGCTACACTGGCAATATAAATATTCTTTTCTACTCTTGGCACAAGGCCCGAAATTTTGTGGGGAGGAGGCCAGTCGATTAGATCGATTCCAGTACGCAACTGTTACTTAATTTGTCGACCCCGAAAGGATGAAAGGCCAGGTCGACCTCGGCGGAATGTGAACTCAGAACGTAAAGACAAACGAAATACCGCAAAGCATTTCGCCCGACGGGCTAACAATCCTGCCAGCTCGCCGCCTTAGTATGGCCAATTTATGAACAGCAAAGTCTTATATGGACCCCCAAGAGTCGTATGGTTCCTGTCTGCGAACTGCTGGTTTAAACTGAAGAGAATTGTTTATTTGCCTCTCTTCTTTCATTGAGACAAACAGATAGATAGATAGATAGATAGATAGATAGATAGATAGATAGATAGATAGATAGATAGATAGATAGATAGATAGAGAGACAGACAGACAGACAGACAGATAGATAGATAGATAGATAGATAGATAGATAGATAGATAGATAGATAGATAGATAGATAACTTAAAAAATTAACCAATTAACTAATCTATTTCTCGACCAATCGTTTGATTAATCCATCAATTAGTTTGACAGAGTCCTTTGGTCGCCTTCTGTGACATTATCTATGACGCATCCTCCTCGTCCATTTCAGGTACACCGTCTGTTTCAATACACGATTTCACACAGCGAGGCTTTTGCGCCGCCATTGCTGTCGATAAATGAGTCACTGTTGATTTTATTCATCTCAGCTCCTTACAAATCGGAATTATAGTTTATTGTGAAACATTTCCACTGAATGTAACTTCCGTTGTTTAACGTACTTAATGCCACAAAAGATGCACCAGAATTTCAGCAGCGAATATTCAGGTAAAGAGAGAAAGAAAGAAAGAAAGAAAGAAAGAAAGAAAGAGAGAAAGGGGCATTAAAATTTTGGACTTGTGATTTTTTTTAGACATTTATTTTATGGTGGTGGTGGTGGTGGTGGTGGTGGTGGTGGTGGTGGTGGTGGTGGTGATGATGGTGATGCTGATGATGATGATGATGACGACGACGACGACGACGACGATGCTGCTGCTGCTGCTGCTGCTGCTGCTGCTGATGATGATGATGTAAGGTGTGGTTCGAGGGAGATTTCGTTGCTTTTTTCCTTTACAGGTGAGGCGATCGTGTATGCTGGTTTGGTTTGCAGCTTTCCCGGGTTTTTTTTAATCGAATTGGATTCACGTCTCGCAATCCTGTTCGCGTCTTGTCATGCATTGATAGTCTTCTATTGATCGTGTTCTATGAATGTCCATTAACCCATCTTATGTAGAACATACTATCGATCATTACAATGACCATCCTAGAGAAATTAGTTACAATCACGCCACGGGGTTGTTAGATCAAGTTTCAGGGTTGTTTGACCACTTCTGAGATATGTAGCTTCGTGATACACTCTTCCTTCTTGTCTTGTTTTGTTCTCAATATTCAATATGTCAAAGGTCACTTCCTGATACCGACCTTCCTCTCTTGAATAATTCCATTAATAGCCTTAACAAACAAAAAAGTGTTACAAGTTCTGGATATATGGGTGCAGGCGTGGCTGTTGGGTAAGCAGTTGTTTCTCAACCATATGGTTCCGGGTTCAATACCATTGCCTGGCACTTTTCACAAGTGTCTTCTACTATAGCTCCGGGCCTTGTGAGTGGATTTGGTAGACGGAAACTGAAGAGAAGCCTAGTCTTACCCTCAGAGATGGGATGACAGTCCACCGCCAACAATTAAGAGATCCCACCACAAGACAGATGCCACTCAGATCTCTGTGCACAAAATAAGTCCCCCAAATTCCTGTCCAAACCCGGATAAATAAGGAAAACATCCTTGTTCAAAAATACAGACCACAACTCAACATACACTAACATCTCAAAAAAATATACTTGATCTGCCGACACATAAACACCTTACCCCTACCGCTACCCTTCAGGTACACATCCACAACAAACGCACAGATGTACAAACGCACACACACAAATACAATGCAACCCCACACACACGCGCACAAACACAATATCACTACTTTCGAGCACAAACACACACATTCCTGGAAAAACACACACATATACACATGCAATACGATTCTAGCAATTACAGCAAACACCCACAGACACACACACATATACACACACACATATACACACGTACATGCACACGCTTACACACACCGCCCTAACAATTACAAGATACACTCACACAAACACACCCACATATACACAGATATACACACAAATATAACACCCCCCAGCACCCCACACACACACGCATATATACACACATACGTACACACGCACAAACGCAATATGTCCATTCCCAGGAAAACACACACACACACACTCAAAGAAAAAACACAAACATATACACACACAATACAATTTCAACAATCACAATAAAGACTCACAGACACACACACGTGCACACATACACAAACACGTACACGCACACAATAACACACACCACCCTGATAAATACAAGACACACTCACACAAACACACACACACACGCAAACACATACACACCACTCAGATAAACGTGACACACACGGACACACACAGAGCCCCTGATAAATACAACACACTCACACACATACATACATATGCACCCCAACGCACACATAGGTATGC
>NC_068982.1:187499425-187500968 GCF_001194135.2 Octopus bimaculoides | reverse complement strand
ACACAGACCCATACACACACACCACACTGAATTCTAAGTCCAGTCAAAAAAACCCCACACATGCACAAGCACACACACACACACACGCGCACACACACATATATATATATATATATACGTACATACACCCACACACACACACACACACGCGCTCACTCACACCGTCTTGAACTCTAAGACCAGTTCAAAAATCACCGAATCAAGACAGACCAGCCCAGAAACAAAATATTCCTTTTAATTCCACAAACTATTCGAAATCAGATCATGTGAATGCTTTCCCCCACCAACCAGCTCCCACACTATTTCTAAAAATAGCAACCATCCTTGCCAAACACACATACAAGACTGGAGATGAAGGAAAAAAAGGTTGATCATTCCCCTAAAATTTTGTATAAATACTTAAATATAATCTCTGATGAAGTTTTGACTAAGCAATACACGTTTTCTCCAAATACTGTCTACGAATTCTTTCTGCATATATGCTTCTATAGAATCATGACTTTTGATAAACTTATAAAAACTTATGAATTTATTTTACTCTCTATTTTGAACACATTTATGTAAACTGTTTAAGCACAAAGCCTCTCTTAACATTTTCTTACCATTGTCAAAGACTCTATCACTGTATTTTAATACATCTATGTTAACCGTTTTTTAACATCACAAAGGCTACACAAAGCCTTGCACTTTACTTTTGAAAATCTTTTTTTTTTAAAGTGAAACCAGTGAAGCTCATAAGCTAAAGTAGTGAGATGAAATATGTACAGTGATGGAGATGTGATCATGAATTAAAATATATACTGAAACCAAAGCTGGTTGTGCGATCATATTTAGGCGTGTTCTGTATTTTTCAGTAAGTAATTTTTTTAAAAACGTTATTGTACAGAAATTGTTTCCTTGCTCTGGTAGATGAAATTTGGTTGGAGATTCCCTGCACATCTCTCTTTGTGTTCACTCAAAGGTATCTGTTTATATCTTGGGAAACAGATCTGTTTATATCTTGGGAAACGGATCTGTTCCTTATGCAGTGTGCCTCTCCGTCTGAGTGACTTACTTGTCTGTCCTATATAGTTGTGTCCACAACCTGAACAAGTTATAACATAAATTAAATTCTCGGATACGCAAGTGAAGTTGATGTTAATTGTGGACCTCTCTCCTTCTTTGAATTGAAATTCCGAGCCTTCCAATAGTTTGGGGTATTTCTATAGTTTGGACGTCCATATATTTTAACCATTGGTTTCGTGGTTGTTGTGTATATATATACTGCTTTTAATTATAGCTGCAAAAACATCGCATAAAACTGCTACGCAGAGTTTCACGTTCCTGTTCATGGGGCAATTGTGATCACAACTGTCCGACGAACGGGAACGTGAAACTCTGAGTCAAAGTTTTTTGTGATGTCTTTACAGCTTTAATAAAAAAAAAAGAAAATCATATTACTCTACCTTCGGTATTCGAGTACTATTTTTTCCACCTTGTTTTACATTTATGTGTTTACTCGTGTGTGTGTGTGTGTGTGTGTGTGTGTGTGTGTGTGTGTGTG
>NC_068982.1:187496643-187498802 GCF_001194135.2 Octopus bimaculoides | reverse complement strand
TTTTTTTTTGTAAATTCCAACTATAAATGCATATATGTGTGTATATATATATATATATATATATATATATATATATATATGTGTGTGTGTGTGTGTGTGTGTGTGTATACGACGGGCTTATTTCAGTTTCTATCTACCAAATCCACTCAGAAGGCTTTGGTCAGCCCGAAGCTATAGTAGAAGACACTTGCCCAAGGTACCACACAGTGGGGACCGAACTCGGAACCATGTGCTTGGTAAGCAAGCTACTTACCACACAGCCACTCCTGCGCCTATGAAAACTTGTAACTAGACCTCTTGAAATTTTGGAAGAGATTTGAAACCACTACCTATGTGTTGTATTACTACTTCTCAACACCCATGCCTACTGGGCCACCGAAGCAGCAGCAATATTTATGAAAATAAAATACCAAAGAACAAAGAATATGGAATTTTGGGTTGTATTATATAAAAGTTCTAAATAATAACGCGAAGTCAGATTCCACCTGTTGTTGGAACTGTGTGACCCAGTAAAAGGCCTCTCGTTGTTAGAAACTATTTCTTATCGACATCTTTTAAATTAGCACAACGTCCAAAGAAACTGCTGTATCCAAGATTAAAATCCACTTTGTATCCATTGTTGAATCAGTTTGTGGCATAGCGTTTCATATATCTTTTACTTGTTTCAGTCATTAGACTGCGGCCATGCTGGGGCACTACCTTGAAGAGACTTTGGTCGAATTAATCGGCCCCAACACATTTTTTTAAAGCCTGATACTTATTCTCTGTTGGCTTTTCTTTTCCTGAACCGCTATGTTACGGGGACATAAACACACCAGCACCGGTTGTCAATCATGGTGAAGGACGGAGACACAAAGACACACACATCGATATATATATACGACGGGCTTCTTTCAGTTTCCGTCTACTAAATACGCTTACAAGGCCTCAATCGAGGCTATAGTAGAAGACACTTGCTCAAGGTGTCACGCAGTGGGACTGAATCCGGAACCATGTGGTTGGGAAGGTGAACTTCTTTCCTCACAGCCAACGATCTACCTATCTATCTATCTATCTGTCTATCTATCTATCTATCTATCTATCTATCTGTTGTTGTGTGGTAAGTAGCTTGCTTACCAACAACGTGGCTCCGGGTTCAGTCCAACTGCGAGGCACCTTCGGCAAGTGTCTTCTACTATAGCCTCGGGCCGACCAAAGCCTTGTGAGTGGATTTGGTAGATGGAAACTGAAAGAAGCCCGTCGTATATACGTATGTGTGTGTATATGTTTGTGTGTCTGTGTTTGTCCCCCCAACATCGCTTGACAACCGATGCTGGTGTGTTTACATCCCCGTAATATAGCGGTTCGGCAAAAGGAACCGATAGAATAAGTACTAGGCTTACAAAGAATAAGTCCTGGGCTCGATTTGCTCGACTGAAGGTGGTGCTCCAGTATGAAACAAATAAAAGAATAAAAGAATATACACACACACACACACATATCAGTTTAAATGGGATTTAGAAATCAGAACGATTTTCTCGTTTCATGATTTTTTATCTATATCTGAGGAGATAAATTTCGGGTGATATGTAATAGATTGTATTATTATGCAATCATTTATATTCATGATGACTCTGAACCATCTAGTGTTGAAACGATCGTAATGAAAAAATAAATCTAATACCTACGCCTCCGATTTTGAACTTATCATATACATGTGACTGTAGCAATATGTCATTAGAGTGGGAATATATCATTGCTGGGGTAACATGTCATTACTATGCCAATGAATCATTACAGAGAAATGTGTCATTACAATGGTAATAAGTCATTGCTGTAAGTCATTATTCCGGTCTGTCGTTATTTGCGAACGTCATCTAATAATATTAGATTGCCTTAGTGATACTCCAGGTATGTCTTCATTGTAATCTTCTTAGAAGTTCTCAATATATTGGCGCGCACGCACACACACACACACACATACACATACACACATACACACACTCACATACTGACACTCGCATCGGCGCACCCGTAAGCATATACTTACATACACACTCCCATTCACGTGCGCATACACGTGCACATACACACACACACATACGTACATACATACATACATACATACATACATATATATAATATATATATATATATATATATATATATATATATATATA
>NC_068982.1:187492411-187496320 GCF_001194135.2 Octopus bimaculoides | reverse complement strand
ATATATACACAAACACACATCATATTCTCACGCACGAACGAAGAGTGACAAAGTTATTTTATACGTAGCCTAATGTACACACATTCACAATCACACATCTACGTACTCACATCCACACACACACACACATCCACACACACAAACACACACACACACACACACACACACACACTTAAACACTACACAAAACTAAGTTAATGAAGGCGATCTGTCTACGTTGGCAACTGTAATTTGCAGCTGAAAACATTGGCAAAACTTCAAAATATGATGTTATGAAACAAGTAGAGACCTAAGTGAACTCTAGCGAGAATAAACAGTCTGTGACTTTAAAGTGCTACATCGTTGGCTAATTGAAAGCATTCCACCTACAGGTAACAATTTCACCATTACACAACCTTACACCGTCTAGCACGGTCTAACCTCACATGCTTTAACAGGGCCAAACGGAGCCCAATACAGCTTCACACGGTCTAACACGATTTAACGGCATCACATGACCTCATACGGTCTAACACGGCCTTATACAGCCTAAGACAGCCTGACACAGCCTAACACAGCCTGACAAAGCCTCACGCAGTCTGATATAGCTTAACACAGTCTAACACGGCCAGTCACAGCCTCACATGATCTAACATGGCCTAATACAACCTCACATGGTCTAACAGCTTTACACAGTCTAACACAGCCTCTCGCGGTCTAACATAGCCTCATTAGGTCTGATATGGCGTAATACAACTTCAAACGGTCCATATGCTTTACACGGTCTAACACAGCCTCATACAGTCTAACACATCCTCACACGGTCTAACATAGCTTTACGAGGTCTAATGTAGCCTAATAAAACTTTAGACAGTCTAACAGCTTTACGCGGTGTAATACAGTCTCACACGGTCTAACATGGCCTAATAAGACCACACACGGTCTATAGGCTTTACATGGTCTAACACAGCCTCATTCGGTCTAACATAGCCTGATACAGTCAAACAGCGCTTCACTCGGTCTAATACAGCCTCACACTGTCTAACATTTTTCCACAAGTTTTAACACCACCTGATATGGTTGACTGACTTTCTCCTATATTTCTGCTTTTGATGAAGTTTTTTCTACATTGTTTAGTCACAACTTAAGACCTTCTTCAGAGCCACTAAGACTGGTGGAAGACACTCTTTGAGGGTCTCTGAGACGCTACTCGAACTCTCTTTTTCAGTGACTCCGAGACTAGTGGGAGAAAGGATGGAAATTGTCCTTAGACTTGAGATATGACTTCGACAAGATTGAAATCAGAGTGTAAAGAGTTAGAAGAAATATTGCAAAGCATTTTGTTCGACGCTCTAACGATTCTTCCAACTCACCGAATTATTTTATCGAACCGTGACGGGTAAAAGGCAAAGTTGACTTTGGCGGGATTTGAACTCAGAACGTAAAGAACCGAAAGCAACAAGTTTCTGAGTTAGGTCCCGGGCCATCAATTTTGAGGGGAAAGGATTAGTCGCGACTAACGACCCCTGTACTTGACTGCTACTTTATTTTATCGACCTTGAAAGAATAAAAGTCAAGACTGACCTCGGCGGGATTTGAACTCAATGTAAAGAACCAGAAAGAGCAACAACAATCATGGTTTCTAAATTAGGTACAAAACCAGCAGTATTTAGGGGACAGGTTCGTCGATACTGATGACCTCTGGATTTGGCTGATCGGTTTTGTTTTATCGACACGGAAAGGATAAAAAGATCAAGTTGATTTCAATAGGATTTGAACTCAAATATAAAGCACCAGACAAAAAAAATACCACAGAATGTTTCTTGTTTAACTTTTCGGCGCTCAACCGATTCCGCCAAATCCACCGTCCTACAATATCAATAACAACAAAAACATCACCGACACATCAAAGTGTTTCTCAACTTATCTCCCCTTATATCCCACTTTATCCAATCTTTCAGTATTTCTCACAAAATGCCGTTGGCAGCAATACCGTGATTACTAAGCGGACTAATTAGCAGAGGTGGTGCTTAAAGTAATTAATTTAACACCGTTAAATAACAAGTCTCTTGATAATGCTTGAGAAACGGTTGGTTTAATAACATTTTCTTTAAGGAAATACTTCATAAATTTTTTTTCCTCTTGTATTTCCTTAATATAATAGTGAAAGGTCACGAAAACGTCTAGCTTTCCGGAATATGAAGATTTGGTCTAGTTGATTGCAAATATATTTGGCCGAAAATATATTTGATCAAAAATGTATTTAGTCGATAATACGAGGGTGAGTCAAAAAGTAATGCCATTTTGTTTAGGACAGGTATAATTACCAACACAGGAACATGTATCAGACATCAAAATGAAGCTTATTATGAGTTTATTGTTTTTCCTTTTGGCAAGAAATCGACCAGAATGACACCTTGAGCATCCCAAAAGATTTTTCCAGCTGACTTTTGCGTCTTGAACGTTTTCGGTGGTGGTGACGTAGAGTGGCGCCAATCCATTGACTGCCTCTTTGATTCCATTTCATAATGATGGACCCATGTTTCATCACCTGTTACGAGCTTTCGGAAGAAGGTGTTGTCTCTTTGATTTTGTAGTGAAGAAGTGGCTCAAAGCACAGTCAACAGAATTTTACGGGGGAAGGATACATGCTCTCATTCGAAGGTAGAACATTGCTATTGAGAGAAAAGGTGACTATGTTGAGAATTAGGGATGTGATCCACAGAGGACCAGCTTCATTTTGATGTATGATACATGTTCCTGTGTTGGTAATTATACCTCTCCTAAACAAAATGGTATTACTTTTTGACTCACTGTCATATATTTCGTTAAAAATATATTAGTCATTGGTCGAAAATATATTTGATCGAAAATATATTTGGTCGAAAATATATTTGGTCGAAAATATATTTGGCTGAACATTATATTTGCCATTGGTCGAAAATATATCTGGTTGAAAATATTTGATTGATATATATCCGGTCGAAAATTTATTTGGTCGAAAACACATTTAGTCTAAAATGTATTTGATCAAAAATATATAACGACTAATTTTATAAAGTATAATTTCCACAAACCAATTAAAGCTTTAATATGGTCTTGACCTTCTAGAAATAGCTGTTAAATCGCCTTCAAATTGCTCTCTATTGATTTTTAAACAGAAAATATTGGATAATCTAAACCAATACACATTCTTTCTTGGAGGAAATTAGTACGGTCATGACCGGAACACCTTTGATTTAAGGAAATCTCAGTAAAGCTGGGCCAAGGGCTAAATGATAACAGTGCCTTAAAATATGTACTTCACGTTCCATTCTTTCCTTTGCTAGTGTCGTCACTTCCGAGAATTTTAGGGGTTCTTTTATTGTTTACTTTTCATTTCTTTTACATTTTTGTTTTCATAAAATCTAACCCGTTAATCTGTTAACACAAAAAATATGTTAGGAAAACGAAACTGACGTGAGTTGAATTTGAACTCAGAACATAAAAAATACCTCAAGATATTTATTCTGGTACACTACAGGGGCTGCCAACCTACCACCACTGACGGTACGAACTCTTGCTCATTACCCAATATATCCTTACCCGTTTGAAGCAGATCTGGCTGTTATTTCTAGGCAAACAAATGTATTTCATCTAGTAAGGGCGTTCCAACTACGACCACCCCATATTTTAGTATATCAGGGGCTAAATATTGTCCACTGTACCTATTTATCCATCCATCCATCTGTCTGTCTCTTTATCAGTATATCTATCTATCTACCGATCTATTTCTTTATGTATGTATCTAACTGTCTATCTAGCTATCTCTTTCGTTTTTCTCTCTAAATATTTATGTGTATATATATATATATATATATATATGTATGTGTGTGTATGTGTGTGTGTGTGTGTGTGTGTATGTGTGTGTGTGTGTGTGTATGTGAGCGC
>NC_068982.1:187491091-187491890 GCF_001194135.2 Octopus bimaculoides | reverse complement strand
TGGGGTCGATTGGTTCGACTAAAGGTGAAGCTCCAGCATGGCCGCAGTCAAATGGCTGCAACAAGAATATGTGTGTGTATACGTGCCGATCTATATTTTTATCTCTATACCTTGTATATATATATATATATATATATATATATATATATATAATACATAAATATATGCATATATATATATTATACATAAATATATGCATATATACATACATATATGTACATACCTACGTGTATGCATGTATATGTATATATACATGCATATATGGGTACAGGACATAAAAAAAAGCGTGAACAAAATGAGAAAGGAGAACATAAAAAAACAAAAACATAGAAAACTAACTTTTTTTTGCGAACAACGAAAGAAACAAATAGAGAAACGAGACAGGCAACATAAAGAACATTCCCTTCATCAGTTGTCCCCTGTTTTATCTACTCTGCGTTTCGAAGGGGATCGAACGCCACGCATCCATTTCCAAGTATATATATATATACAATACAAAGAATATATATACATGTATACACACATATATTTACATACTTACATCTACATGTGTATATATATATGCATATCAGGGTACAGGACGTTAGAACAATGAACTACAGACAACGGAACGAACACATAGGAAAACGGAAAGCCACTTGGAATATCCATTCATCAGCTGTCTCTATTCTAACTAGACGTTTCGAAGATAAGACAGAAAGTACTCTAGAATAGTCTCTTCCTGAGTAGTGGATCAACCCACTACACAGAGGATTCCAAGGTGGCAAACACAAACCAAGACAGGAAAAATTGGACAGTG
>NC_068982.1:187487079-187487796 GCF_001194135.2 Octopus bimaculoides | reverse complement strand
TCCGATCTCTCTCTCTCTCCCTCCGATCTCTCTCTCTCTCCCTCCGATCTCTCTCTCTCTCTATCTCTCCCTCTCTCTGTTTCTCTTCCTCTCTCTCATCTCCTTCTACAAGTTCGCTAAAACCTTTCTTCTAATCCATCAAATTAATTTTCTCCCTTTCATTTCCTCTTAACTCCCTCCCTATCTAAATATCCACCACAAACACCAACATCACAAACAACGCCATCAAAACGTTTCGTGTTTCGTTTATATTTCTAACTTCCGTTTGTTTACTTTAGTTTCTTTCATTAAATTTGTTTATTTTTCTTTAATAAATATTTTTAATTGCCTGACAACTTTTATCGCAATTTTTTATCTGTTGCTATCCAAGACATGGTGGTTCCTGATTATTCTTCACAAATATTTCACACTTTTTAGAACTATTCTTCACAAATATTTCACTCTTTATATCTATTTATCTATCATAAAGTTAAAAAGTGTGAAATATTTACTCTTTTACTTGTTTCAGTCATTTGACTGTGGCCATGCTGGAGCACCGCCTTTAGTCGAGCGCAAATCGACCCCAGGACTTATTCTTTGTAAGCCTAGTACTTATTCTATCGGTCTATTTTGCCGAATCGCTAAGTTACGGGGACGTAAACACCAGCATCGGTTGTTAAGTGATGTTGGGGGACAAACACAGACATGCAAACATATACACACGCATACATACATATA
>NC_068982.1:187485276-187486995 GCF_001194135.2 Octopus bimaculoides | reverse complement strand
ATATATATATATATATATATATATATATACGACGGGCTTCTTTCAGTTTCCGTCTACCAAATCCACTCACAAGGCTTTGGTCGGCCCGAGGCTATAGTAGAAGACACTTGCCCAAGGTGCCACTCAGTGGGACTTAACCCGGAACCATCTATTTATCTGTCTGTCTGTCTAGTATACCTATCTATCTCTATACACCTACCTATCTATCTCTCTATATACATCGGTCCGTCCGTCTACGTATCTATCTATTTATCATTCTCTCTCTACCAAGGGCCAATTATGGTTATATTGCAAAACAAGAGAACCTGGTCAAAAGGGCAATCGTCAGAACACGGGATGAAATGCTTTAAAGAATTTATTCTGACTTTCTACGCTCTGAGTTCAAACTCCACACAGAGAGACTTTGCCTCTCATCTCTTTCGACAATCCATAGCGGTGGATGGGCGGAACAGTTGGAACTTCAGATCGAGTGCCTTGTGGTATTTGTTCTGAATACAAACCCCGCGACCCCACTTTATGTTGGCAAATAAGCTTTACTCTACCGTACTGTTGCAGCATGTTTCTCGTTCAGAGATTTAGAACTAATAATTTCTCTATTTATGAGATCAGTCACTGTGTGTCACTTTGAAAATTATATACATCGAACAAGAACTAGTGTCGCCATCTCTAACCAAGCGATTATTCTGTGCTGATGAAGAGAAGTGACCCAGAAACCATTGGTACATATATATTGCTTTGAGCCGAGTGGGAACACTAGCTCCCTTGTTCGAAAATATAAGGACGCAGATAGTGCGTCGATAGCCTACTGGCGAGGATGCTTTCCTGAGGCTAAATAACAGCAACATTGGTCCTAATCAGGACTGCCACTTTACGTTGGCAAATAAGCTTTACTCTATTTATTATTTTAGGAGAAAACGGTTTGCTTGTGACTAAAAATCGATGCCACTCGTTCCCATCTGCATCCTTCTTCATCAGAGGAAATTAACGATAAACTTAATAATTCAATTTCGTTTTTGGACTTGGTTTGCAAGATTCTTTACGTGAGTTCGTGTGTTGAAGTACATTCTGTTGTGTCTGGAGAGATTGGATAATATCCATCATCTCAGCTGGTCACGTTTGGGAATCCAGCTGGAAAGTGTAATGACCGTTGCTTCTGAGAGAACCCTGTGGATGAGGCGCCTGGGGATTCTACCCGTCTCTTAGGATAGTCGGCAGAGAAGATGGATGGATAGATTATTCAAGTATTTTGCGGTGTGACATACACATCGGAATTAGCGAATTTTTTAACATTAATCCCTCCGATATTTACCGAAACTAACCGAAGTCTCGTATCACTTGGCTCTATTTTATAAGTGAAATTTCACACGAACCAGCAGATCCTTTAGAATTAATAGTTAAATAGTGTATTGAATATTATGGATATAGATAAAACATTTCGTAGGTGGTGCAAGGTGAATATAATCTTAGTTTGATAAATTTAGTAAAAGGGTTTAAAGAAATAGGAAATATTAGATTACATATATACATAGATATACTCACACACACATACACACACACACACACGCACACACACACACACACACACACAAATATATATAGGTTATGAGCGAAAGTGGTGTCAATAAGACCCAGAGGTTTCAGGTAATACTGAGTAAGTGCTGTGGATAGACCATAGTTAAGTTCCAGGTTCGGTGATTATGTGAATAAGGGGTCCAACGT
>NC_068982.1:187484515-187485266 GCF_001194135.2 Octopus bimaculoides | reverse complement strand
CAGGTTCGGTGATTATGTGAATAAGGGGTCCAACGTAGGTCATATATCAGCGTGTGAATATAAGGATATCGTAATGAGATAAAGAACCAAGGCTATGTATAATAAATGTTCTATATTATACACACCCTTGGTTTTTTTTTATCTTATTACAAAATCCTTATATATATATATATGTGTGTGTGTGCTTGTGAGCGTACATACATACATACATACATACATACATACATACATACATACATACATACATACATACATACATATGGTAAATATAGAGAAACTCCAGTTATTGAATACAGAGAATAAAACAAGGAATATTGGTGGAACATTCCCATGGAAACTTGTATCAAGTTAAGGCTGGATATCGTTGTTTGGGGCAGACAAGAAAAAGTATGTACCATCATAGAGGTCAGTTGTCCTGCTGGTGTGAATACCTCTTTAAAAATCAAAGAGAAAGAAAATAATTATGGACAGCTGTTTCGAAACCTCCAGCTTCTATATCCAGATTACAAATTTAAGTTTATACCAATAATAATTGGTGAGTTTAGTTTTGTAAACAATTGCAGCGTGGAAGGTGTTTATAAACCATTTAAAAACACACAAAAACCGTTCGTTTCACTTCAACATTTAAATTTAATTTGTGTCAAAATATTTCCGTCGCTTTGAAACCGTGTTGCATTTTGTCAGTGAATAGGTCTCAAAGCGATGAAAATATTTTGACACAAATTAAATTTAAATGTTGAAGTGAATCTAA
>NC_068982.1:187483203-187484111 GCF_001194135.2 Octopus bimaculoides | reverse complement strand
GCATCTATGCATACATATTCGGGGTTTTGTCGACTGAATGATCGCACATAACAGTAAGATCTGGGTAGCGAGTTCATGTGTGCACACATACATATATACATATATACATACACTCATGTGTTTATATCTACGGTATCCTACCGACTCATGATACTATGATACCTTCGTGGTTGCTTTACCCCACTGCAAACCCATGTTATTGTACCTAGCCATTTCAGGCGTCCTACGTGATAATGTAGCCAGATTATGTGTGTGTGTGTGTGTGTGTGTGTGTGTGTGTGTGTGTGTGTGTGTGTGTGTGTGTGTGTGTGTGTGTGTGTGTGTGTGTGTGTGTGTGTTCCTGAAACGGACGAGCTCTCCATGGGGCTTTTTCGCGGCTAATAAACCTATCCACTTTCATAAAAACTATGGGGCTTTTTTCAGGTTCATACTGGGTATATTCCGTGTATGTGTATGTACGTACGTACGTATGTATGTATGCATGTACGCACCTATGTATGTTGTATGCATGTATGTATGTATGTATGTATGTACGCACATATGCATGTATGTATACATACACTCATGTGTTTATATCTACGGTATCCTACCGACTCATGATACTATGATACCTTCGTGGTATGTATGTATGTATGCATGTACGCACATATGTATGTATGTATGTATGTAAGCACTAATGTAGGTGTGTATGTTTGCAAGTATGTACGCACCTATGGATGGATGGCTGGATGGATGGATGGATGGATGGACGGGAGTGTGTGTGTGCGCGTGCATTTTTCCTTGTGTCAATCATTAGTCTTCACTCCCGGTGGCCCACCGCCTTCCCAGCTTCTAGTCAATCACATCGACTATCGACTTCTGAGCTATCTTTGCCTAATTTTCGAGCCCCCCCCCCCCAGTGTGGTGGT
>NC_068982.1:187482136-187482500 GCF_001194135.2 Octopus bimaculoides | reverse complement strand
CCTCATCATCATCATCCTCATCCTCATCATCCTCATCATCATCATCCTCATCATCCTCATCATCATCCTCATCATCATCATCATTTAACATCATCATCATCATCATCCTCATCCTCATCATCATCATCATTTAACATCATCATCATCATCATCATCATCATCATCATCAACATCATCATCATCATCTATCATCATCATCAACATCATCATCATCATCTATCATCATCATCTATCATCATCATCATCCTCATCCTCATCATCCTCATCATCATCATCCTCATCCTCATCATCCTCATCATCATCATCCTCATCATCATCATCATCATCATTATTATTATTATAATCATCATCATTATTATTATTA
>NC_068982.1:187479658-187481066 GCF_001194135.2 Octopus bimaculoides | reverse complement strand
ATATTCTTCTTCTTCTTCTTCTTCTTCTTCTTCTTCTTCTTCTTCTTCTTCTTCTTATTATTATTATTATTATCATTATTATTATCATCATCATCATCATCATCATCATTATTATCATCATCATCATCATCATCATCATCATCATCATCATCATCATCATCATCATTATTATTATTATTATTATTATTATTATTATTATTATTATTATCATCATCATCATCATCATCATCATCATCATCATCATTATTATTTGAAAGCTATGGCATGCTGATTTAATTAGCAGGCATCTTATCTTGAGGTTTGTTGAAACAAGTCTCCTCAAATCTCAAGAATCTTTCTTAGAATTCCTGCAGAATGCAAGGATTGTCCATTACTGGAGTATTTCGTCATCTAAAACATAAGACACCCACCCAACGATACTGACACGTCACAATTGTACCTTAGTCACTGCATACGACTGGATATTTAGCGCTAAGAACACTGAAGAGGTGAATCAAGTAGAGTGAGCCATCTGGCTAAAATGCCTTGCACGATTACACCACTCGATTTACTGAAACACGTGTGCGTCTTATAAAGCTGGAAATACCAATTGTTTTCTGCATTCATATAACTATTTTTTCTCAAGTCCAAAGACTTGTGAGTTCGGTTATTCGGTTTTTTATGGCATGTACTTGACTGGAGGAAGACGTTTATATCAACCCCAGTACTTGACTGGTATTTAATTTTATCAACCTCGAAAGAACGAAAGGCAAAGTTGACCTCGGTGGAATTTGAACTCAGACCGTATAGAACCGAAAGAAATGCCACAAAGCATTTTGTCCGACGCGCTAACCATTCTACCAGATCACCGCCTTAGTTATAATTCTACGATATTTATGTTTCGGGTCTCAATAACGGGCTTACAAATAGTGACCCCCAAGCAATTACTGATACCGTTGTTATTAACATCTCATATTTTATTTTAAGACATGTAACATTTAGGAGCAGTATCATATTTTAAGACGGCCATGTGATACACATTACGACTATCAGAAGTAACCATAGTAACTATTCTTCCTAATTATATAAGCTAAGGCGGTGAGGTAGCAGAATCGTTAGCATGCTGGACGAAATGCTGAGCGGTATTTCGCCCGTCCCTACGTTCTGAGTTCAAATTTCGCCGAGCTCGACTTTACCTTTCATCCTTTCGGGGTCGATAAATTAAGTACCAACTAAATACTGGGGTCGATGTAATCGACTATCTCCCACCCCCAAATTTCAGGCCTTGTGCCTTTAGTAGAAAAGATTATCATATAATAAGCTCCAAAGGCGGCGAACAGACAGACTCATTACATCGACGGACAAAATGCTTAGCGATATTGCTTCCCGTTTTATGTTCTGAGTTCAAATTGTCGCCGAGGTAGACTTT
>NC_068982.1:187478218-187479402 GCF_001194135.2 Octopus bimaculoides | reverse complement strand
CTCTCTCTCTCTCTCTCTCTCACTACACGCAGCGACAAACAGACAGGAGGCAACGCAAGGAAGAAGATCATGGCCTCCACGCATCAAACCATTTCCATTTATCATTCAGCTTGTATATATAAGTGTAACCGACATTAAAGGCATTTAAAGTTACAGCACTGTTTTATGTATTCTTTATACCGTGTTCCTGTCAAATGATATTACAGCCTTCTGAACAGAGTCATATTTAGATGGATCCAAAACCATGATACAAACAGACCATCTAAAATGGTGACCCCGATGTTCCAGACCACAACACCATCTAAAGTGGGAAGAATTATTGTACAATAAGCTTCTAAATTGACGAGCTGATAGAATCGTTACCAGGTCAGGTCAGATGTGGGAGTATGCACCATTGCGGTGCACCGCTGCATTCACCGGTTGTCAGTATATTCCTGGGTCCTCCCAGGCGCCCTATCACGCAGAGTCCCAATCAGTTCCCATCTCCGCGAGAAACCTAATCCTCTGCCGTGACCACGTGGCATGTGATCGACCCACACGAACCGTCACCCCATCCGGATCTTCAGTGAAGAGAACACCATAAGCAGGGCTTAATTTGGAGAATTGAGCAACATGGCCAAACAGTCTCTGAGCTGGCATTCCTGAACAGAGCGCATCCTTGTTTCTGGATACAGCATCCGACCAACGGTAATCCATAATCTTCTGAAGAGTCCTCATACCAAAGGAGTTGGTACCATTTTGTCCACACCGGAGAAAACGCTTAGCGGAATTTCTTCCAGCTCTTTACGTTCCGAGTTCAAATTCCGCCGAGGTCGGCTTTGCCTTTCATCCTTCCGGCGTCGATAAAACAAGTACGAGTCAAGCACTGGAGTCGATGTAATCGACTAATTCCCTCCCAAAAATTTCCGGCCTTGTGCCTAGAGAAGAAAAGTAAAATGATGTAATAAGCTCCCCTACACATCATCAGCTAAGTCTATGTACATTCTGGTGTAACTTTACACAGTTAATATTTTACAGTCTAAACAACCCACCACCCTCCCCTGTCCCTGCCAATCACCGCCGACAGAACATTCAACCCCACACCCAAGCACCCCGGCGGCTTCTCTCCCTCTCTCTTTCTCTCTCTCTCTCTTTCTCTCTCTCTCTCTCTCTCTCTCTCTCTCTCTCTCTCTCTCTCTCTCTCT
>NC_068982.1:187475788-187477687 GCF_001194135.2 Octopus bimaculoides | reverse complement strand
TATATGCACTTTGAACGATATGCTGTATATATAATCATTTTCTCCCCTAGAGTTATTATCTGTATTTTGGGGTTCTAGAAATGAGAAACATTAAAGAAACGCTTTAAGATATTAATATCGCCGGAACTATGTTAAATGTCACCTAAATACACTCGTGTATATAATGTATACTGGCTCATATAAGCACAATGTAGACACATGCGTGCGCATATATAGACATAATATACACATTCATACACATATATAGGTACAATACACACACATATATACGTGTGTGTATGTGTAAGTGTGTGTATGTGTAAGTGTGTGTATGTGTGTGTGTGTGTACGTAAAGATACAACACATATACACACAAAGATACACATATATAGGCACAATACACGCGCGCGAAAATACAGTTAAATACATATGCAGCTACAATACACACACACACACACACACACACACACACACACACACAAGATACAATACATACAGAAAGGCAATTTAGTAGAAAGACTGAGAAGACCTTATCACTAAATTGACTGAGAAAGCTTTGAGAAACAGCTGAAGGAATTCTGTGCTGAAACATAGAAGAGGTTGAGAGACCATTTGACGGGGGAGAGAAACAAGGCTTTTTATGGACTACTGGATGGCTTTGTTTGGGATTCAATTCGCCAACTTTTTATAACACAATGGAGTTTTTCTAGAAAGTTCAACCAGACTATTCGGCGGGAAGATTTTTAGCTCACTTGGCTTACACAGTCGATTTGATTAGCCGGGATATGTTCGAGTAGGCGTTAATGCCTTTTATGACGGCACATTTTTTCATAACTAGCCTTGCCTTTTAAGGCAGTATGATATGCCGTGGTTTTGAGCCGGGGAACCTGAGTGCAGCAGTTCAAAACTCAGCAGGAGCCTTGCTACAATGGTTTCTAACATATTTCACAATACAAAGCCGCATTGTTAGCGGGGAGAATGCAATTAGTTAAGATCAACTCCCGGCTCCTCCCTGAGCCATTATTTTAAGCATGACGGATAAGGACAAAGATGACAACAGCGGGATTCGAAATCAGAAACTAAAGAAGTGCAGCTAAATACAGTGATGCATTTTGTCCGATTGCTTAATTAATTCTGCCAATCCACCACCACCCCGCCAACCAGAAAAATGTTTGAGAGAGATTTTATAACAAAGAGGCCGTCATGTGTTTGTTGCCATGGATGAAGGATTATAGTCGCAACATGAGCCAAAACGAGGGACTTCGCAACATTTACAGTCAGCTATTTTGTGAAGAATTATATCGCAACACATTAACAACAGTTCACTTACGAATGTTTTATATCAACTGTGCCGGATATATTTACTACCACCACCATTAATATCACCAACATCAACACCATTAACACAACCACCACCACCGCCACCACCACTAATATCACCAACACCAACACCAACAACATCTTCAATACCAACACAACCACCACCACCAACACTTCCACTACCACCACCACAAACCACTATCACCATCACCATAGCAAAATACCCCAACACAGTTCGTTGTAATTTTTACATCATCTGTTCCAGCTACATTCATAAATCACCACCAGCAACACCATGACCACAAAATCTCACTATAATATAAACACCATCTGAATTAGATATGATGCTTAGCAGTAAGGTGGTGGTGGTGGCGGCGGCGGCGGCGGCTGGGGCAGCAAGCTGGCAGAATTGTAAGCAAACTGTGAAAAATGCGCAGCGGCATTTCTTCCATCGTTACGTTCTGAGTTCAAATATCGCCGAGGTGGACTTTGCCTTTCATCCTTTCGGGGGCGGGGTGGGGGGTCGAGCACTGAGTTCGATGTAATCGACTTACCACAAACCCACCCCAGACACTTTCTCCCAACTTGCCGACCTTGTGC
>NC_068982.1:187474604-187475688 GCF_001194135.2 Octopus bimaculoides | reverse complement strand
CTGAGGTAAAATTTGACCTCTGTTATGGAAGGGTTCGATAAAATGAAGTACCAATCAAAGACTTGGTTGATTTGATCAGTTTTACACTTCTCTCAACCATGTGATGTTCTGCTACTGTTCAAAACCATTATTACTATAATGGTCGTGGCACTCCGTCGGTTGCGACGGCGAGCGTTCCAGTTGATCCGATTAACAGAACAGCCTGCTCGTGAGATTAACGTGCAAGTGGCTGAGCACTCCACAGACACGTGTACCCTTAACGTAGTTCTCGGAGAGATTCAGCGTAACATAGAGTGTGACAAGGCTGGCCCCTTTGAAATACAGGTACAACAGAAACAGGAAGAAAGAGTGAAGGAAAGTTGTGGTGAAAGAGTACAGCAGGGTTCGCCACCACCCCCTGCTTCTTTCAGTTTGCGTCTACCAATTCCACTCATAAAGCTTTGGTCGGTCCGAGACTATAGTAGAAGGCACTTGCCCGAGGTGCCACGCAGTGGAACTGAACCTGATACCATGTGGTTGCGAAGCAAGCTTCTTACCAGACAGCCACGCTGCGCTTATATATGCACTCTTGAATGACATGATGTGCAGGATTTTGTCCGAGAAGAAATCACTTCATAGCTATGTTGTATTAAAAGCACAATATATATCGGAGCGAGGCAAACATCGTTCCAGCAATGATTCACGACGATAACAACAGATGTGTTTCATCCAACTCAGGAGCTTGTCAATATCGTGTATTTGGTTGTCACATGCCTCGACGAAATCTTTCCCCTCCCATTTATACAGAATGTGAATAATACATACACTGATGTCGTGAAAAGTTTGCTGGGCTGAAATAAATCTGGTGCACGCAATTGAAACAACATTAAATTAAAACAGCCAAGACACGATGCTGTGCTTTTTGTCTGAGAGAAAATCTCTTCATAAAAATGTATGTGTGCATGTATGCATATATATGTATGTATCTATGTATGTATGTATGTATGTATGTATGTATGTATGTACGCATGTAAGGAGGCAGTCAGGCGGATAGGTATGAATGTAATTAGAGAATACAACTGATTCTTTTTATAACTTATAAATT
>NC_068982.1:187470851-187472390 GCF_001194135.2 Octopus bimaculoides | reverse complement strand
ATATATATATATATATAGCCTATTGACTATTTTCTGCATGCTAGGCCACTGGTGGAAAAATTTCTATAATTTTCCTACCCTGTATATTTCTCCTAATATGATTTTAGTAATTTTGAAGTAAGTCGATATGTTTATTTGAAAAATTATAATATATAAAGATGAGATATGCGCTATTTTGCATCATAATTGTATGTTAATCTTTGGCGTACCCGCTGATGAGAACTTCGCCTAGCAAATTATTTTATTTGCTAATTAAAGTTCGAAATCATGGTCTGGTAACAAAATATGGTAACTGTCTTTATTTTTCATTCCCTTCGAAATTACCCCTAACCGTGGTTTGGATTTTGACTGGTCCTTCTAGCATGTTAGATGTCCTGTTAGGGCACCTCTTATGTGTTTAAATGTACACTAATTTTATATGAATAATATATAGTCTATTGACTATTTTCTGCATGCTAGGCCACTGGTAGAAAAATTTCTATAATTTTCCTACCCTGTATTATTTCTCCTAATATATATATGTATGTATGTGTGTATATATATATAAGAAAATATATATGTATACATATAAGAATATATAAAAAATGATATTTACATATTTACACATATTTGTTGGATGGTCGTTGACTATTCACGAGTTCCTCCGCCCTTTGAGCAGCATTCCTTGTCTGATAACCTGTCTGATACAAGCCCAAAGAAGTCACACGACTCTACCGCAACGTATCATCAGATGAAAGGATGAGCCTATATGAGCAGAAGACCATGCATGGATATGTTAGTTGAAAGCTCAGAGATGATTGTAACATCGATCATCAAAGCAGTCTATCATGGACCAACAACCGGATTACTACTTCCCACTTTGAAGCGCATGCGTTTGCAATCCAAGAACAGGCGATATCATGCACAAAAGGGACAGAGATGCAGGAAAAGCAGTAAAATATGACAACCGATGCTCACAAGACATTGAACGAGGCATAGATATAATAGAAGACACTTGTCCAAGGTGCCACGCACCACGTGGTTACAAAAAGAGTTTATTACCCACACAGATATTTGTCTGCGTCTACCAAACTTTCTACAAACAAGATAAACAAGGCCAAGATGTGTGTTCAATGTAGAACTTCGATCATCAAAGAACGAAGATATTCTCAATCAATAATTGTATTGGAAATGTTAACCAAACGATAGCTATTTAAATATGTTAAATTACATGGCGAGAAAGAGATAAGGCGTGTTTCAAATATAATTAGCTTGTCACTATGGCTGAATGTTACATCATACAAACCCCGTTATTATTTACGTCAGATTTGCATGTTAAATATATAAAAAAAAATAAAGGAAGAAGTTAGGACTTCAGGAAAGTTATTATAAAAGATAACATATCAGGAACCTTGTAGATAAGGTTTTAGTGAATAATCTGCTGTAAAAACAAACTTAACGAGTAACAAGTGAACCAGTTGGAAACTTGTAGCTGACGATACTATTAACTTATTGCTACACAGAATAAATAAAATACATATATATATATATATATATATA
>NC_068982.1:187468574-187470227 GCF_001194135.2 Octopus bimaculoides | reverse complement strand
CGAGAATATCTTGATTAAATTAAAGTTTACATTGCTGCAAGGTTTCGCTCGCTATGAAACAAATGTAACCCGGATCTTATCTGCTCCATTCCGTACCTCTTTTGTGTATATCTAGTCTAGTATATATAAATCACAGAATGTATGTGTATAATGACTAATGCATACATTTACACAATTTTCAACCGATTTTCACCAAACTTTACACACATTACTTATGTCCCAAGGATGGTCATGCACTATAACATTTTGCCCAGAGTTCCCGCGTACATGGTGGTTTACACGGGTTTTTCTCTAATTCGTTGTATATACATATTTTTTAGTATGTAGAGTCTTCCATACTTTTTAAATCTATATGGCTGTATATTTTTAGTGGTTTTCACATTTTTTATTTATTATTCATTTATATGTTGTCATTGTGCATTATTACTTGGTTAGAGAATATTATAAAAGTGAAAAGATTTTGTCTATTTATTTATTTCGACTGTCCACCTGTGATGGTGATCAAATTGACTAGGAACACTGCACGCAATGAATATCCAATACTAAACACTCTTAATCTCCATATTTAAACTGCATTAAACTTTGGCAAGCTTACCTTTACCTATTCTGAGTTAGTTGAAAGGTGACGTTCCCTTCTCTCTCTTCTTCTATTTGTTAATACCTTTGTTGACCTGCCAATGCGTTGTTTCGCTTTAAGGATGCTTTACCCATCCATTATGATATTTCGAACGCGACATCTTTTCACTGCGAACTGCTAAAGATTCAAAGCAGTATTTGTGAACTGAAGTCAAACTCTTCATGTCTTCATTTTTCTTTACCTGAAGTCCATTTCAGAGTGGTCGTACACTGTAAGCACTGTAGTAAATACATTCCTTTAACTCTACTTTTTCAAGTTGGTATTATATTGCGATTTTTGAACGCACCAATCATACTTCTCTCCGAAAAAATAGCTTCCTTTGCTGTCGAATAAAATTAATTCGCAGAAGGGAAGTTTCAACGTCTTCCTTCAATTTCTTTACACCATTTATGTGGCTGTTTCTGACAAGAAATTTCGCTTTCATGTAAAACAACTGTATTTTGTAGTCATTATCCGTAATCTACTCCCAAAACACTTCAGTAGCTCTACTTTGCATCACTTAAAAACTTATATGTTCTATGATCATTAAAGTGCAACGACCTCCACAATAGCCAGCCTTCAATTTGGTTTTCTGTTCCTAGGTTAATCGGAAACATAGATCGCCGTGCTATTCATAAACCTTCTCTGTAGTTCAATTATTTGGTGAAAAAAATACCACCAAAGCAACTCAAACCGTCCAAAGGACGACCCCAGAGCTTATTCTTTGTAAGCCTAGTACTTATTCTATCGGTCTCTTTTGCCGAACCGCTATGTTACGGGGACGTAAACACACCAGCATCGGTTGTCAAGCGATGGTGGGGGACAAACACAGACACACAAACATATAAACACACACACACACGTATATATATACATATACGACGGGCTTCTTTCAGTTTCCGTCTACCAAATTCACTCACAAGACTTTGGTCGGCCCGAGGCCCTAGTAGAAGACACGTGCCCAAGGTGTCACGGAGTAGGACTGAACCCATGACCATGTGGTTGGTGAGCAAGCTACTTACCACACAGCCACTCTT
>NC_068982.1:187463926-187468105 GCF_001194135.2 Octopus bimaculoides | reverse complement strand
CTACTGTCTGTCTCTTTTGCCGAACCGCTAGTTTCGGGAACGTAAACAAACCAATACCGGTTGTCAAGCGCTGTGGGAGTGACAATCACAATCACACACACACACACACACACACACACACACACACACACTCAAAAGGTCTGCTCTAAGTCCCTGATCTTGAAGAAAGAGGATAAGTCACCGAGACGGTCTCGAAAAGCAACAGGACTTCACAAACAACTGATTGATTGATTAATTAGTACATTAAACAAACGATCGATTTGTTAGAGATATCTAAACAATCGACTAACAACAAAGAAATGATATGGAACCAGTGCGTGTGTGTTATTATTATTATTATTATTATTAGTGTAATGAACCTCCCAAAACAAGATTTGTTTCAACACACGAATTCACGTCGAGAATCTTGCTAACTATATACAAAAACGAAGATAATGTATATATTTCATAATAATATTTACATATAACCATAATGTAGATATTTGCTTTGGCAAACGATGACTGTTTAATCAAGCGCGGATTTTTGATAATCAAAGGAGGAAGAGAAGGAGGCTGTATTGCTGAAGCCCTTCTAAAGATCGTTCAGTACATTGAACACTATTATTCCAAATGAAAATCAAATGATTTGATCTAACTTTCCAAATAATACACCTTTTATTCTGCATAAATCATGGCATTTCTTTATTGTTTTCGAAACAAAGAAAAAGCAGAGACCCGAGAAATGATGTCTAGGCCAAAGTAGTTGATCAATTAAATAATAGACTGGTTTAATGTTTTAGTGGCACAATTAGGAATATTAATTAACAGGGCAGATACGATGTAAATAAGCTGGTTATTGCAACATTAGTGAAGCAATAAAGAGAAAGTGTCCTAAACAAGGCTACAATTTCTCTGAAACACGGCCAACAATAATAATGAATCAATTAACGTAGAGATCCAGTTACTATTTATAAGAGAGAATGTTATCAAATGACTTCTACATAACAAGAGTAAAAGAAAAACGAGAAAACGATCTCATTGTTGTCTTATTGATGAAGAGAATTGACCAAAGGATAAATTAAAATTCTGTTTACAACAAATATGTAATCATTAAGCATCTTATTGATAAAAAAAAAGTCTCCGTCAGTTATTATGAAACCACTAAAATCAATTATAGAGCTACCATTGTAAACCAGTGGATAGTAAAAGGTTTTTAGCAGACAGACTAACTGATGAAATAAAATGTCGGCTGGCTGTTTGTTTCTAGGCGGGATCTTAGAAATTACGTCATTTTAACAATTGGACGTTAGTCAGACTAGATTTACTGAGTATGGACCAACTAAAAGACTAGTAGACGGAGTAGAGAATACTTAGCGCATCTCTGTCTGTGAAGTGTGGGCTAAACTAATGAATTTATACAAATATTATGGTATTTTTGTTTCGACTGAAATTCAGAATCTACTAGATTTTAGAAGCGACGTGTCTAACGCGAGAAGGTATGGGATATATGTACGTATGCATGAATATATGTATGTATGCATCTATGTATGTATGCATGTGAATGTATGTATGTATGTATGTATTATGTTATAGATTCAGGTATGGCTTTGTAGTATAGAAGCTGTCTTCTACTATAGCCCCGGGCCGACCCGCAAAATTTTTTCCCCATTTGAGTTCCAGACCCCAGTAGTGAACTCGTTTGCATACAGCCAATCAGAGCAGAGCCACCTTTATCCTTTTTTTCCTTTCTAGTCAGCACCGTGCATTCCTTACTCCTTCCCTCCCTACTGGCAGACAGCAACTTCTTCGTCCTCTAACTACTTGTCAGGTAAACGAATAAATATATGTAAATAATATTTCTTCCTTCTGGGTGTTGATCCTTCGGTGTAAAAAGTTATAGTGGAGATGTGACTGCGAAGACCCGGCAATTAAAGTGAGTTCACAGCTGTAACTTACACCAGTGTCGCATAACAAGCCCCGCCCTTCTCAAAAGTGCCTTGGATTGTAGGGCGATATGCCGTGCTTGAGGAGACCTATTGAGTCAAGTACATCAAAATCAAATCAAATCACAATCAAATGGAAATTGTAGTTGTGATCCCCTTGCCGGTGGCACATACAAAACACCATCTGAACGTGTCTGATGCCAGCGCCACCTTGATTCACACTGATGAGAATGACAATGCATAAATTTAATTATAATTACTATGTTTATAGTCTTTTTCTTACATATTTATATTGTCCTTTGAAACGTGCGTATGTAATGAATCCAAATTTGTATTAAATCCTATCTTGATGTAGCATCTTTTTCTCCTCCATTTTTATATAATTGTTTATGGTATATTTTTCAACTACTGTATATATATATATATATATATATACATATACATTATAATTCAGAACAAACAGTAGGTTGTCATTATAGTACTCGGAGGTCTCATTCTTTTGCTGTCAATTTTTATTATTATTATATACTCTTTTACTCTTTTACTTGTTTCAGTCATTTGACTGTGACCATGCTGGAGCACCGCCTTTAGTCGAGCAAACCGACCCCAGGACTTATTCTTTGTAAGCCTAGTACTTATTCTATCAGTCTCTTTTACCGAACTGCTAAGTTACGGGGACGTAAACACCAGCATCGGTTGTCAAGCGAGGGTGGTGGGGACAAACACAGACACACAAACATATACACACACATGCATATATATATACGTATATATATACATATATACGTCGGGCTTCTTTTCAGTTTCCATCTTCCAAATCCACTCAGAAACGCTTTTGGTCAGCCCGAGGCTATAGTAGAAGACACTTGCCCAAGGTGCCACACAGTGGAACTGAACTCGGAACCATGTGGTTTGTAAGCAAGCTACTTACCACACAGCCACTCCTACCCCTTATGTATATAAATTTTTGACCCCCATCCCACCCTGCTGTAGCTGCTGTATATATTGACCCCTTGCTGTACCCCTGCTATACACATACCCACCACCCTCTCTCTATCTCTATCATTCTCTCCTTTCTATTCCAACCGGGGTACCCCTGTATCTCTTCTCCGGCAAGACCCCTATCTCTATCCCTCTATTATTTTTTTAACCTCTCATCAACTGGCACAAAGCCACATCCCTCAAGACCCCACTCCCCACCCTCCCTGTCGAAGGGTCTTTGCAAATGACTTTGTGATTCTGCCAGCGCTGGTGCCCTGCAGAAGGCACCCAGTACACTCTGCTAAGGGGTTGGCATTAAGGGGGGCATCCAGCTGTAGAAACCTTACCAAAGGAGACAGTTGGCCTGGTGCAGTTCTCTGGCTTGCCAGCACTCGTGAAACCATCCATCCCATGATGCCAGAGCATAAAACAGATGTTAAACGATGACGATGATGATGATGACAACGACGACGATGATGGTGATGATGATAATGATGATGTTGGTGATGATATATAGATGTATATATATAAATGAATGTATACGTGTGTGTGTGTGTGTGTGTGTGTGATCTGAATAAAGCTTTGAAATAGAGATAATGCTAAATTAATGCATGGTAAAGAGAAAATAATTGTAATACTTGAGACAGCCCTATTATATTCACACGTGTGTGTGTGTGTGTGTGTGTGTGTGTGTGTGTGTGTGTGTGTGTGTGTATTGCTCAAACTAGTTTTTTTCTCATGTTCCACCATTCTATTTTGTGTTGTTTAGGTAAAGAAAGTCTGACAAAAATACACAAAAAGTATGTTGTTGAGTCTATTCTTTGAAAGCAATGAGGCGGCAGGTTCGGTTAGAATCCTTCTTCGATGTCTGCTCGGTTATTCACACCAGAACATATGGTTATGCTTAAAGCCATTAAGCTGAACACAATTTTTTGCTTATCACAATCTTGATAAACACTAGCAGGGTCTACTTATTGGCCATGCAATAATTAACAACCAGGGAACCTTTACCATCTTTCAGGTTACCAGATATGCTAGAAACAACAGTCAAATCTCCCTCAAACTTACTGTCCAAGAAAATGGACACTGATCAGTGTGTGGCCTTGTATATATCATCATCATCATCATTCAATGTCCACTTGTCCATGTTGGCATTAATTAGGCCAGTGGTTCGCAACCTTTTTATCTAAATGAGTTTTCTCACGAACCCCTTTTAATATGCTTATCCTTATGTTTATATATATATATATATATATATATATATATATATATATAT
>NC_068982.1:187461811-187462516 GCF_001194135.2 Octopus bimaculoides | reverse complement strand
AGTAATAGTAGTGGTGGTGGTGGTGGTGGTGGTGGTGGTATGGTTGGTGGGGTAGGGGTGGGCAGCGAAACTAGTGGTGGTGGAAACAGTCAAGGTAGTAGTAGTAGTAGTAGTAGTAGTAACAGAAGCAGTAGTGGTGGTGGTGGTGGAGAGGTGATGGTGAAGATGATATTGACCGCATCAGACATATTGTATTTTCTAACCATCTCCACCTCACCCTGCTGTTAAACGATGGATGATTGCCTCCCAATCATCTTTCTTCTTCTCCCCCACATTCCATGTGACTGAGACCAACAGCATCACACAAATCAACAACGCAACCTCAACCACATCCCATGATTTGCTAGAAATAACAGCTAATTCTTCCTCAAACTGTCTTCAAAAAAAAAAAAACAAGACGCAGTCCTTAAAAATATCTCTAAAACGGCTGAAGGGTCATGTCTGGAATGCCTTTCTTTGATTGTAAATCTACAAAGCCAGGACTGACCTGGGGTTAAACAACAACAGCAACAACCAACCCCAACAGACAGGAATTGGTTAATTTGTCAGGAATCACCATAGATTCTGGCACAATAAATACTTAATCACTTCATTAATCTCAGCTCTAAACCGACTCATTTGTCTCTCTCCCTCCCACCTCCTCTTATCTTTCTCTCTCTCTCTCTCTCTCTCTCTCTCTCTCTCTCTCTCTCTCTCTCTCTCTCT
>NC_068982.1:187459513-187461285 GCF_001194135.2 Octopus bimaculoides | reverse complement strand
GTCTACCAAATCCACTCACAAAGCTTTGGTCAGCCCGAGGCTATAGTAGAAGACACTTGCCCAAGGTGCTATGCAGTGGGACTGAACCCGGAACCATGTGGTTGGTAAGCAAGCTACTTACCACACAGTCACTCCTGCATGTGTGTGTGTGAGAGAGGGGTTGAGTGTGTGTGTTTACATTCCCTTCTTCCCTTTCCTCTCATTTCAGAGCATTTTTGTATCATAAAAAAATCAATTTTCTTTTGTTTTTTTTAATTTTTTGCTTCATATTTCTACTTAAAATTATACCCTCCACTCTCTCTGTCACTCTCTTTTTCTCTCTCTCTCCCTCTCTCCTAGTTTCTCTGTTTCCCTTCCTTTCTTTGTAATATATTACTGACAATTCTCTCTTACGAATACAAGCATACATATATATGTATGTGTATACAAATTATACAAAAGTACATAAACACTCATGCAAATACATGCAAATATACATGTAGATATGTATATAAATATAATACACACACACACACACTCATACACACACACATACACACACACATACACACACACATACACACACATATATATATATATACAAATATACATGTATACATGTGTGCATATATATATATATGCACATATATGTGTGTGTGTGTGTGTATATATCATATATTATATGCATATATGTAACACACATATATGCTTACAGACATTGCCATAACCAACAGAGTGCTCCTTACACACACACACACATACACACACACATACACACACACATACACACACACACATATATATATGCATATATATATGCATATATATATACATATATATATATGTATATAAATATATACATGTATATATATACATATATGCATGTATATATATACATACATATATATATACATATACATTTATATATATATACACACATATATATACACACACACATGCACACACACGCGCACACACACGCACACACACACACATCACATACATAATAGTTACCCAACAAGATACCAAATCTGTGTTGTTTGCCTGCATCAAAAGTTTCCTGCATCTCTTAATATTTAACAGGTATATTTGCTCTCATCCAGTAATATGATCGGTCGACATTACACCAACAGACTTATTTACCATACTTCCGGCGCCACATTTCTAATGCACGTGCCTATTAAACTCACACATGGCTACAAACCACCAACACTCACTATTGGCATGTGCTCATGTTCAGGCATATTTTGATATTGCTTTGTCTCCCTTGTTTACATACAGATTCCACCCACCCCCACGCCCCGCCACTGATTAAGAGAAGAAATACATATATATCTACACATACTGTCCATTTATTTTCTCTGTTCCATGAGGATAGATAACAGATATTCATCTACATATATATATATACATATATATATATATCATCATCATCATCATCATCGTTTAACATCCGCTTTCCGTGCTAGCATGGGTTGAACGATTTGACTGAGGACTGGTGCAACCGGATGGCTGCACCAGGCTCCAATCTGATTTGGCAGAGTTTCTACAGCTGGATGCCCTTCCTAACACCAACCACTCCAAGAGTGTAGTGGGTGCTTTTACGTGCCACCGGCACGAGGGCCAGTCAGACAGTACTGGCAATGGCCACGCTCGAAATGGTGTGTCTGTGTATTTCCCACCAACATCCCTTGACAACCGATGCTGGTGTGTTTACATCCCCGTAACTTAGCAGTTTGGCAAAAGAGCCTGATAGAATAAGTACCAGACTTACAAAGAATAAGTCCTGGGGT
>NC_068982.1:187455762-187459419 GCF_001194135.2 Octopus bimaculoides | reverse complement strand
ATATATATATATATATATATATATATAAGCCACCAGGCAAAGCATAAAATGCCAGAAAATATAAATTTTACAATAATTTGACTCCCCCTCCGTCAATAAATACTCTATTTTTATTCTCATACTTGATGTAAAAGAGTAAAGTGAAATTTACATTTGTGTGTGTGTGCGTGTGTGTGTGTGTTTATATATATATCCCTCTATTATACTTTAAAACTTTGTAACCAGCACAAAGCCACCTCCCTCGGTACCACTCCGTCTTTCAGCCAAAGGTTTTTTTGTCCTGCAAATTACTTGCTGACCCTACTGGTACTGGTGCCAGGAAAGAAAAAAAAAGCACCCGATACACTTTGTTAAGTGGTTGGCATTAGGAAGGGCATCCAGCTGTAGAAACCATGTCAAAGTAAACAACGGAGCGTGGTGCAGTTCTCTGGCTTGCCAACTCCATCCAACCCATGCCAGCATGGAAAAACAGACATTAAATGGTGATGATGATGATGATGATGATGATGATGATGATGATGATACAGTACCTTCTTAAGGCGTGAGCACACAGGGCAGCTGCTTGGGCTTTCCAGGGATCCCGGATCCAGTTCTGATCTATGTAGGCTGTGGTTTGCTATCAATAAGAAAATACAATAGGGCCCAGTGATTTGCCTGGAAGCCAATAATCCCGCTCAGATGGCCCTGCTAACGCATGGCATTTATGTACCTGTGTGTTGGCTGGAGAACCTTTTCCTGAGTACTCATCTTTCTCCAACAAGATGCTCCAATTTTTTTAGAGATGTTGAATAAATTAAACAACGTTTGAAAACTGATGGAATTCACACAATTCAACAAACACAAATTTTATCAAATATTCTATCAATTTTAACACTGAATTCTTGTTTTCATTTTGTATTCATGAAGTGTCTCATTTATATTTAAATAGTTATTATCACATGACATTACACTTTCTTGTACAGCACATCACATTAATAATTACTTCATTTTGTCTTCTTGAAGCAGTTTTATTTTTACAGTATTATTATTGTTGTTGTTGTTGTTGTTGTTATCATTCTCTCTTTTTACCACAGATTTTGTTGGAACTCCTGGAGTTTTTCATGTGTAGCAAGCTTGCTCCCTGCAACCTACGGTACCATGTTATCCATTATTTCCAGCTTTCTAATACTTTCTTGATTATTCTGACTGTGCCAAAGAGGCAAACGTTTTGTAACAGTTCTACTAGGCATTCTATTCCAATTTCTTTATATTCCTCTTGATACCTTCTGGTACTGTCCCCCAAGGACCCAACAATAATTGGCACTATTTTCACCTTCTTTATTTTCCACAGCCGGACTATTTCATACTTAAGAGGGTTGTATTTATCTATTTTTTCGCCTTCCTTCTTGAGTATTTGTGGGTCAAAGGGGCACGCAACATCAACTATACAGCACATGTGGTGCACCTCCTCCACCACCACTAGGTCTGGTCTGTTAGGCTCTAGCACCTGATCTGTATCATCATCATCATCATCATCATTACTATTAAGGCAGCGAGTTGGCAGAACCATTAGCACACTGGACAAGTTGCTTAGCAGCATTTCATACATCTTTACATTCTAAGTTCAAATTCCGCCAAGGTCACTGTTACCTTTCATCCTCTTAGGGTTAATAGAATAAATACAGTCAAGTACTGGGAGTTGAAAGAATTGACTTGTCTCTCCCCACAAAATTCCAGGCCTTGCGCCTATAGTAGAAATGGGGTCCTCATAACTGACTGATCCCTACCCCCTAAAATTGCTGGTCTTGTGCCAAAATTTGAAGCCATTATTGATTACACAGATATAGTGGCCATAACCATATTTAAGGGCTTATAAGATGAACTTTCTTTCCCAAAGCATATCTCAAAAAAAAAAAAAAATCACCCCATGTTCTACATGCAAAGAAGGGTCTTAAATTACATGCTTTAATGCTCTAAAAACTACTTTTCCTGCTGCTGGAATTGAGGTGTGTCTAATATACCCATGCATCTTTTATGACAGTATGTCATGCTGTTGGTTTCTAAAAAGAATGAAATGGTGTAATACATTATTAATGACAAGAAACACAATGACTAGAAATACATAATATTATTGCAAAATCTTGAATGATTTTCCTTGTTAGAAGTCAGGTTTTTGTTTATTTTATTGTTCTGTCTTGTTTCTTAGTTGACCAGAACTATTATTGGCTGATCAATGTGGCTCCACTGAATAATTTGTAGGGCTGGATATGTTGAGGGTGTTTGTTTGCCAATTTGAAGTGATGGCTGGTTGAGCTGATAAATGAAAATGTTTCTCTTGGGCTGCCTGAAGAAGTAACTGGACAACACCAGGAACAATTAATGGAAGATTTATCATTTTATTATGACCTTTTACAAATAATAACAGCAATAATTACCAGGAGTGGCTGTGTGGCAAGTAGCTTGCTTACCAACCACATGGTTATGGGTTCAGTCCCACTGCATGGAACCTTGGCCGAGTGTCTTCAATTATAGCCTCAGGCTGACCAAAGCCTTGTGAGTGGATTTGGTAGACGGAAACAGAAAGAAGCCCGTAGTATATATATATATATATATATGTGTGTGTGTATGTGTGTGTGTGTGTGTGTGTGTGTGTGTGTATATATATATATATATATATATATACACATATATGTATGTGTTTGTGTGTCTGTATTTGTCCCCCACACCCCATCGCTTGACAATTTGAATCACGTGATGGCTTGATGCTGATTGGTTGCTTAATAGACCAATCACATGAAAGTACTGTGGTTCGGTCATGATGTCTGACCAGTTAGCAGTTCAGTCTCAAATCACCGTACAAGCTAATAGATAATATATTTAAGAACCATAAGACGTGTCAGTCTGCTTCATTGTCCAAACAGAACATATTTCTGAATGTAACCGTGAGGCTGAGACTCACTGAGTGGAATTGAACCAGATATATCTTGCTCTAACATGCTACAAGTTAGACCACAATGAATTTCCCAGTCACTCCTTTGTCTAAATTAAATATCTGAATATCTGTCTGCTTTCCTTCACATTTTACATTCACTGCAAACACATCTGCTTCACAGGAATTCTTCAGAAACTTAGACGCTAAGATTTTATTACTAAGAAACTCATTTACTTCTAATTCCTCTGTCCTGTCTTATATTCAAATTTTCTGGAAATTTTCAACTGGCCTATTAGACTCATGCTGCCAAAAATTTCTTGTGCTTTTCAAAAGAGGTCAAAGCAAACATAATTTGTTACTCGATCTATGACACCTCTCTCTCTCTCTCTCTCCCTTCCTCTCTCAGTCTCTGTCTCTTTCTCTCTCTCCCTTCCTCTTTCAATCTCTCTCTCTCTTGAGGAATTTCTTACAAACATGAAATAACCTCTCAATTACATTTGTAATTAGAACTGGGTCATCAGTAAAGACTTCAGTTTTCCAGTTAGCTGGATTTCATTACAACCAAATTATGCATCTTCATTAAATTTTGAAATATAATCAACATTTACAACACAGACTTTTCGATGCCATCTTGAATTTTTATTCCAATATAGAAAACAACAAACAACCATTTATAACAAAGTATTTGTGAGTGGTGGGGAGTGTGTGTGGATATATATATATATATATATATATATATATATATA
>NC_068982.1:187451665-187455661 GCF_001194135.2 Octopus bimaculoides | reverse complement strand
TATATACGTGCGGGTGACACGTAAAAGCACCCACTACACTCTCTGAGTGGTTGGCGTTAGGAAGGGCATCCAGCTGTAGAAACTCTGCCAAATCAGACTGGAGCCTGGTGTTGCCATCCGGTTTCACCAGTCCTCAGTCAAATCGTCCAACCCATGCTAGCATGGAAAGCGGACGTTAAACGATGATGATGATGATATATATATATATATATTACTGTGAAAATAATAAGGGTAGAAAATTTAGAGGAATAGTCTACCGGTGCCTAGCATGTGTAATAAAGTCAATAGACAACATATTATTCATATAAAATAGTGTACGTATTTATACACAAAAGAGGTGACTTTTAACAGGACACCTTACATGCTAGAAAAGGCAGTTTGAAGCCCAAACCACGAATAAGAGTAATTTCAAAGGGAAAGAAGAATAAATATTTCTATAGTAACCCCTAGACACGAGTTTCTGCTTCAATGTGCAAAGAAATTAATTTGCCATCCATGCTTCTTCAGTAAGGGCGCTAAGATTGATGCATATTTATGCAGCTCAGAGACTACATATACATATATATATATTTATATTTTTATCTGGTAAAGGCCGGTTTATGGGGTTACCCTGGATTTCCAGTCCATATTGGGTTACAGGAAACCCAGGGTAACTCCATAATCGAGCCTTCATCAGACAAAAATACAGACTGCTCTCTTTTATAGAATGTGCTTCTCCTCTGGATTTATGTTTTTCTAAAAACGATATATATATATTTGTGAAGTATATTTGCCACCTAAATGTGGCTAACCCTTAAGGGTCGATGCTACTGTAGCTTGTAGCCCCAGGAAGACATCTCCTCCAGCTGTCTATTGACACACTATCTGTGCCCTATCAGTGTATTTGCAAAGGGAAGTCATCCTTCCCATCTCCAACCTGACGTGATACACATGGACCCGAGTTTCTGGGTATTGACCCATCATCAGCGTGTGACAACCACTGGCTGGCAATGGAAAGTGGTTCTCAACGCAAATATATATATATACTTCTTCCAGTCATCATCATCATCATCATCATCATCATCATTTTAGTGACCACTTTTCTATACTTGCATGGCTCAGATGGAGTTCAACACAGAATTTTTTAGCTGGATTCCCTTTGCATGACCGACTTTCACCTGTTTGCAACCAAGGTAAATATTTTGCCTTGGCCAGACATGTTTGCATTGAAGAGTAGAAATGAATTGCTTGATGGGGACACAACTCTGATGTGCTGTCAAGAGAAGAAACCAGAAACACACACACACACACATGGCAGGCTTCTTTCAGTTTCTATCTACTCACAAGGCTTTGGTTGGTCCAGGGCTGTAGTATAAGACACTTTCCCAATGGATTGAACCTGAAACCTTACAGCTATGAAATGAACTATTCAACCTCATGGCCATCCCTACACCTAGTACACACACACACACACACACACACACACACACACACACACACACACACACACACACACACACACACACACACACACACACACACACACACACACACACACACACACACTATAATTCTGGACCTATAACCTTAGTCATTAAGTTATTAAGAAGGATTTTCTGTCACCTCACCCCACCCCAATATATAATTCCAAGAATACACCAATAGCATTGGCACCATATCCACGCCCCCCTTCCCTTCTCAGTCCCACCACTGCCACCCAATTTAAGTCCTCAAGAAGCCATTTTAAAACTCGTTATTTCTAGTTGAGAAGGAAGATTTCTTCTTTCTCTCAGGGTCTTTTTCAGGGCTTAAATTATCTTGTCTTTTCTTATTATTTCCTTAGAACTGATTGCTCCCTGACATGAAACTTAATTGCCACTTTTGACATTTCCACCATATTTTCATTTTCAGTCTTTTGTGTCTTAAAAAAATACATGGCTATTGGAAGAATTCCAAGCTAAAAAAAAAGTAAAGAACTTCTATCAACATAAAACTATATAAGAACAAGGAAAGAAGTATAATGAACAATACTACATTCATTTTGTTAAGTTCAAATTACTAGTTAAACTTAATAGTAACTTTATGTTTGAAATGTAGAAAATTATGCACATTTAACAATAAAAACTCTATTGTCCTTGACACAGGAGAAATATTTGTAAAGAAGGCAGAGTGTTTTTGGAAGTACAGTTTGCCAGATCAGGAAATATGACATACATACAATAATAAACATCTTTTATTACTAAGTGCAAGAGTGGATGTGTGGTAAGCAGCTTGCTTCCCAATAACATGGTTCTGGGTTCAGTGCCACTGTTGTCCTTGACACAGGAGAAATATTTGTAAAGCAGGCAGAGTGTTTTTGGAAGTGTAGTTTAGCCAGATCAGGAAATATGACATACATACAATAATAAACATTTGATTTTTATCAATAGGTACAGGAGTGGCTGTTTGGTAAGAAGCTTGCTTTCCAACCACATGGTTCTGGGTTCAGTCCCACTGTTGGCAACTTGGGTAAATGCCTTCTACTACAGCCTTGGGTTGACCAAAGTCTATGAGTGGACGAGGGAGATGGTAAAGGCCTTTGTCTCAGGACCACTCATGTCTAGAAACTGAGGTTGGGGGTAAGCAAGAAAATCCAACTCCAAAAAAGCCTCATGATAGCAAAGGAGAATGGGCACAAGCCAGTCCAAAGGTAGGGGTGGGCTGTACCTGCCTACTTCAAAAAGGAAGATGCAAACAGGACGCTCAAAACCAGGCAAGATGGCGAGATGGTGTGAGGCCAGTTGCATGGCATTGAGGTAGATCTGACCCCCCACCCATTAATGGGGACAAAACACTGGATGATGATGATGATGATCCAACTGTAGAAACCATTCCAAAACAGACATCTGGATCCTGGTGCAATTCTCTGGCTTGCCAGTTCCATTCAAACCGTCCAGCCCGTGTCAGCATGGGAAACACATGCTAAATAATGAAGAGGAGGCATTGTTGAAAAAAAATGGTGGCACATTAGAAGCACCGTTAAAACGAGGTCATTGCCAGTGCTGCCTGACTGGCTGCCATGCCAGTGACATGTAAAAGCATCCACTACATCAAGGGATCCCAACCTTATTTTGCTTGTGGACCCCTGAGAGCTATCTTATCATCTGTGGACCCCATATATGTACATGTAAATTTTTGAAATAAAATATTTGTAGGTTAGTAAAAACTAACAATGAAACAATTTCGTTATATTCACAACATAAATTCCAAAGACAAATCATGAAAATTTCAATAAAATACAGGAACCTCTCTCCTAGGAAACAAAATTTATACATTGGACCCACAAATTGCAATTTTTTTTTTATTCATGGAACCCCTTAAAGCTTCTGTGGACCCCGGTTGGGAACCCCTACTCTACACTCTTGGAGTGGTTGGTGTTAGGAAGGGCATCCAGCTTTAGAATTCTTGCCAAATCAGATTGGAGCCTGGTGCAGCCTCCCAGCTTGCCACCTCTCAGTCAAACCATCCAACCCTTGCCAGTATGGAAAGCAGACATTAAACAATGATGATGATGATAATGATGATGATGACGATGATGATGATGATGATGATGATGGTAATGATGGTGATGGTGATGGTGATGGTAATGGTGATGATGATGATGATGAAGATTGCTAATGAGAGTATAAGAATGTAAATGAAATTGCCAAAATAACAGGAAAACAAAAAAATTGTAATTTCTCCCTCGCTAAAATCTTATACAGATTTGATTATTTAAATATGGACAAAATATTTTTGCTAATGATTGCCTCATTATTCTACATTATTTTATTTTCTACAATAAATGCTTTGCTTACTTTCACAAACGGTTTAGATGTCTATTCCTATTCCAAATTACCAAAATATATAAGGTGGCGGCGAGCTGGCAGAATCGTTAGCACACTGGACGAAATGCTTAGGAGTATTTCGCCCATCGCTACGTTCTGAGTTCAAATTCTGCCAAGGTCAATTTCACCTTTCATCTTTTCGGGGTTGATA
>NC_068982.1:187441967-187451166 GCF_001194135.2 Octopus bimaculoides | reverse complement strand
GACACAGAGTATGTTATACATATATATATATTGATTAGATTTACCAATGAGAAAAAAAGAGAGAAAATAAATTTTGATAATCAGAATTTATTTTCATAAAAACATCAGTTGAGCATTATGAGACGAAGACAGGAAAAATGAACTTTCAAATACAAAAAATAAACAGAATGACTCCAGCCTGTTTCAAATAATTTAGAGCTTTGTGTGTGGCAAATGCCCCTGAGTTGAAGTGTTAAATGAAATTTGGCAATCAAGGATCGAATCCACGCTATGCCTGCATGAGGCCACTACAAATACGTTGCGGAATAAAAAAATTTATCTACTGTCATAGAAAAAGTGTAACTGTAAAAATGCATAATTACCAGAGTAATGGGCATTCAAAGAAGTATGTATGTATAGAAATGTATGAATGAAGTCTTTAAAGTTTAAGATTCAAATTAAGGAAGTGCAATAATAACGTTTAGCAGTTCAAAACTGTGAGTAATGAAATGCAGAATTAGGTCGGTTGATCGTGAGAATCAAATATTGATCGCTTTGCTAAAATCTGCAGGTGGTATGGGTTATTTCCCTTGGGTTGTTTAAATAAAATATTATTAATATGTAGTAGATAGAAGGATCCATTGGAGGAGCTCTATTATCGATTTTTTCAACAATCTAAGTATGTCACAAGGCTTTCAGACATGAGTTCTGTTCACGTGTCAAATAAAGTGATATTGTCTGCAAAGATTAAAAATAGGACACACAAAAAAATAAATATTCAAAGTAATCGAACATACACAATGAAATGGATTATTTCCCTTGAGTGTTTAAAAAATATATTTTGCCGATGCTATAGGTTATTACCTTCAAGGAGCCATATCATCAATTTTTTTAACAATCTAAGTATGTCACGAGGTTTCCAGACATGAATTCTACTCACATGTCAAGTTTCATCAAAATCAATAAAACGTTGTAGTAGGAGTTAGCTAACAATGCCACAAACAAACGCACACTGATTTTCCACATATGTAGTAGATATATATGATGGGCTTCTTTCAGTTTCTGTCCATCAAATTCCTTAATAAGGCTTTGCTCAGCTTGGGGCTATAGCAGAAGACACTTGTCCAAGGTGCCACGCAGTGGGATTGAACCCAGAACCATGTGTTTGGGAAGCAAGCTTCTTACTACACAGCCACTCCTATGCCTATATATATTCATGATAATCTATATAGTTGTTGAAATAGTTTGTTCTGCTTTTAAGCGTCTTAGCAACACTGATCGATAAGAGGCTGCAAATCAATCCCATCAGTTACAACTGATCAATATTTGTTGTTTGAGAAAATATAGGTTTTCTGCAACTGAAAAATAAAAAGTGATCCATTCAGCTGATTCCAACATACTTTATTTTTATAAAAATCCTATTAAGAACTGGAAATGAATTTTGGTACAAATTGGTTCAACAGGCAAAGAATTAATGTGTCAAATGTGATTTGATTTCTTGCTGCATCAGTGAAGGGTTGGGCAGGAGGGGTCATTTGACAAGGGTTACAGAAATATAAGGATCTCTGGATTGCTGTTGTCTCGCGGAATACAGTGGAACACCATAAAATAATTCTGATAAACTAAACAATTAACAAAGAACTTAACGAATTTAAACACATGTGATCTTTTTAATAGTCACAGTCAGTGGCAGACTGGCCAGGTTGCCAGCTTGCCCGACTGCAAGTAGACCCCTGCACTATTAGAACCCATATGTGAGGGGCCCATGTTAATAACTAAAGGGCCCATCACCTCAAGTTTGAGAATTTTTTATTCACTCCTGGAAGAATGCATTATTTCAGCCTGGCTGTGTTTGCAGACAGTTGAAAAGAATACTTTTAGCAAAAAATAAAAAAATTAAATGATAGCATTGTAGTTGCAGGTGGGCCCCCTTGTAGTTGTGGGTGGGCCTCCTTAGTCTCCTGGCAACTAATATTTTTAGACTCAGTTCACCACTGGTCACAGCTATTGCAAAGGAGATATTTTATAAGGGAAAAGATGCAGAGAATTCATGCATCTTTTCCTCATCTTTTCCCATCTTTTCCTAGTTTATATGAAGTGTTTGAAATTTCTACTCATTGGTATTTATGTACAGCACCATTTCATTCTTTTTAGAAACCATCAGGAATAGCTGTGTAGCAGAGAAGATCGCTTTGCAACCACAAGGTTTCAGGTTCAGTCCCACTGCATGACACCTTGGGTAAGTGTCTTCTACCATAGTTCCAAGCCAACCAATGCCTTGTGAGTGAATTTAGTTGATAGAAACTGTGCGGAAGACCATTGTATTGGGTGTGTGTGTGTGTGTGCGTGCATGTGTGTGTGCATTCCTCTCACTACTTGACATCCAGTGCTGGTTTGTTTATGTCCACATAACTTCAGAAAAGAGTCCAACACAATGCTTACCAGACTTAACAAAATACATTCTGGGGTTGGTTTGTTTGACTAAACCTTTTAAGTCAGTGCCCCAGCATGGCCACAGCCCAATGACTAAAACAGGTAAAAAGATGACACAACCTGAGACTAATCAATTAAAGATATAACCATGTATATATACACAGCCTGTGGCTAATTAATTAAACATTTTAAGAAATGAAACATTTCATTAAATAGTTACAGCCTAAAGGAAATTCATAAAATGAGTTAACCTTTTATTCTTTTGTTTGTTTCAGTCATTAGACTGTGGCCATGCTGGGGCACCACCTTGCAGAATTTCTTGTCTAATGAATCAACCCCAAGACATTTTGTGTTAAGCTTGATATTTATCCTATTGCTCTTTTTTGCCAAACTGCTAAGTTACAGGGATGTAAACACACCAACACCGGTTTGTCAAGTAGTGGTGGGGGACAATCACAGTCACAAAGACACATACACACATGCATACACACGTGTATATATGATGGGCTTCTTTTAGTTTCCGTCTCTGAAATCCACTCACAAGGCTTTGGTCAGCCCAAGGTTATAGTAGTGACACTTGCCCAAGGCACCACGCAGTGGAACTGAACCCAGAATCATGTAGTTGTAAAGCAGGTTTCTTACCACACAGCCCCCACCTGTGTCTGTTGGTTCGTTTTTGTAGATCGTTTGTTAATTAGGAATCAAGAGAATAGAGAGTTCATAGAGTTTTTACATGCAAAATAATTTATTTCTTCAAGAACCACAGAATTGGTTTAAAAAAATTGTTTCTTCAATGTTTTTCATGCCATTATTTACGTTGTTTAACAATGGCAGCATCCTGGTAGAATCGTTAGCACGCTGGACAAAAATGCTTAGTTCAAATTCTGCCAGGGTAGACTTTGCCTTTCATCCTTTTGGGGGTTGATAAATCAAGTACAAGTGAAACACTGGGGTTAATGTAGTCGAATAGTTCCCTCCCCACAAATTTGAGGCCTTGTGCCTCCGGTAAAAAGGATTATTATGTAGCACCCACTACACTCTCGGAGTGGTTGGTGTTAGGAAGGGCATCCAGCTTTAGAAATTCTGCCAGATCAGATTGGAGCCTGGTGCAGCCTTCTGGCTCACTAGCACTCAGTCAAATCGTCCAACCCATGCTAGCATGGAAAGCAGACGTTAAATGATGATAATGATGATTAACTCCACTTGCGAAGATCTGTTGAGGCAAGTGAAATTAAAATCGAGTTAAATTGGACACTAAACTCCACTTGGCAGAACATTGGAAGAATTCTTTGAGATATTTTTTCTGGATCTTTACATTCTGGGTTCAAATTCTGTCAAGGTCAGTTTTGTCTTTCAGCCTATCAGGATTAATAAAACAACTAACTCCACACTGGGGTTGATGTAATCAACTTAAATCTCCCCTCAAAACATCCAAAGCCATTATTTATGGAGTCAGGAATTCCATGAAGCTACCAATATTTTCATGACTCTAACAACTTTCTAAGCAGCCATATTCTTTTATTCTTTTATTTGTTTCAGCCATTTGACTGTGACCATGATGGAGCACCACCTTTAGTTGCACAAATCAACCCCAGGACTTATTCTATCAGTATCTTTTGCCGAACTGCTAAATTACAGGGATGTAAATACACCAAAATCAATTGTCAAGCAATGGCGGGGGGACAAACACAGACACACAAACATAGACACATACACACACACACACACACACACACACACACACATATATATATACACATATATATATATGACAGGCTTCTTTCAGTTTCCATCTCCCAAATCCACTCACAAGGCCTTGGTCAGCCTGAGGCCATAGTAGAAGGTAATTACCCAAGGTGCCCACAGCAGGACTGAACCCAGAACCATGTGGTTGGGAAACAATCTTCTTACTACACAGCCACACCTGTGCCTGTATATCTGTGTTAGATTGTCAGCAGAATACTTGTTTCATCGGCATTCATTTTACCACCTGATGCTCATTAATCTTACTACAAACATTATGGTACCCACCTCCATTAGAGTACCCACCAATTACAGTCTACCCCTATTAATGTCAATTATAATGTAATGGTAGTTGTTAATGAATTTGTAATGTTATGACAGTTGTTATTCTAATTTACAATATTTATTATAATTCACAAACTGGGGACAACTGGTTCTAATTCACTTTTCTCATAGAATATAATGATGCGATATGATAATACAATTTGGAAGTGTTAATTCTTGCACTTTGCTGAGGAATTAGGGTTTCTAATCAGCAGAAAAAAAACTGTTTATATTTAGACTATGACATCTATGCATGCATACACAGTTACCTACCTACCTGCCTACCTACCTGCCTACCTACCTGCCTACCTACCTACCTACTTACTTACCTACCTACATACACACACACATGCATACATACATACATACATACATACATACATACATACAAACATACATGCATACATACCTACATACCAACATTTGGGCTGCTTGATTAGATGCTTGATGATATTCGAGTCATTGATGTGAAAACCCCAAAAATACTAACAAGCACACATAATTTCCCTATAAACAGTGAAGGCAGAAGAGGCTTAACATCAATCCAAAATGTCTTTGAATGTTGCATTATATCCCTTTGGCAACATCTTTTAACCACCAAATGTCGAAGTGCATCCCTTGACCAAGTTTGTATACATGAGGCTGATAACATCACAAGACTTGGAAGGTGGCTCCTTGAGCAACACTCTTTGTCTGATAACCTTGAATGAATGCCCAAGAAAGTCACACGACTCTACCGCAAAGTATTATCAGATGAAAGGATGAGCCTATACGAGCAGAAGACTATGCATGGATATGTTTGTAGAAAGCTCCGTGATGATAGTAACATCGATCATCAAAGCAGTTTATCATGGACGAAAGGCCGGATTACTACCTCCCACTTTGAAGGGTATACGTTTGCAATCCAGGAACAGGAAATATCAACCAAGTACCTGATGCACAAAAGAGGCAGAGATGCAGGAAAAGCTGTAAAGTGGAGTTCACACTGAAGATAACACCCACATCATAAGCAGTTGTTCAAAAATGTCATCATGGTATTATCTACCGATGAGACATGATGTTGTAGCTAGGAAACTCCCTAATGAAATCCGTCGGAAGGATAATCGCGAGGACAAAGAAATAAAAACCCACAATATGGTAGAAGCCATAGCCAATCATAATAAAAAGGAATACTGGCGGAATGTACCAGTGAAGACCTCAATAAAATGTAAGCACAACAGACCTGATATAATGATTTGGGATGGAGAAGAGAATCTGTGTACAGTTGTGGAAATTAGCTGTCCAGCCGATGTTAACATAAAACTGAAGATCAGTGAAAAAGAGAATACCTATGCTGAACTATTGAGAAATCTACAGTTACTCTATCCAGATTACAAGTTCAGGTTTATACCTGTAATTATTGGGGCCCTGGGATATGTAATACACTGCCTAAATACCAATCTTGAGAAATTAGGCTTCTCAAAACCAGAAAGGAGAAAGCTAATACGAAGACTACAGATCCAATCCATCACTGGAACTGTAAAAATCTGTAAAACTTTCTAGAAGTTTATCATTTAAATATATATGAGCATGTCTAGATATGTAGCTATACGCATGAGAATACATAAATAAAACAAAACATATAAACCTGCACAAATACATACAAACATACATACATGCATACATACAAACAAGCAAAAATACCCTGTTGTTGCTGTTGAAATTCCAATGAAGGAGCCTTGGATCTAGGTTAGAAACCGGTTCTTTCTCTATTGGCAAGAAATCTTAGAATAAACTGAATAATGACATGCATACATAGAGGCACAGGTATAGCTGTAAGATGGAGAAGTTTGCTTCTCAACCACATGTTTTTGGTTCAATCTCACTGTGTGGCATCTTGGGTCAGTGTCTTCTACTATAGCCTTGGGTCAACCAAGACTTTTTAAGTGTATTTTGCAAATAGAAATTAAAGTAGCAGAGTCATTAGCAAGCTGACTAAATAATAAAAGTGATTTCAAATTTTGGCACAAGGCTAGCAATTTCAGGGTGAGGGCCTAAGTTAATCACATTGACCCCAGTGTTCAACTGGTACTTATTTTATTGACCCTGGAAGGATTTGAACTCAGAACATATATTTTGGAAGAAAAACCACTAAGCAGTTTATTCAGCATGCTAACGGTTCTTATTTCTTTATTGCCCACAAGGGGCTAAACATAGAGGGGACAAACAAGGACAGACAAAGGGATTAAGTCGATTACATCGACCCCAGTGCATAACCGGTACTTAATTTATCGATCCCGAAAGGATGAAAGGCAAAGTCGACCTCAGGAGAATTTCAACTCTGAACATAACGGTAGACGAAATACCCCTAAACATTTCTCTCGGCATGCTAACGATTCTGGTAGCTTGTTGCCTTATGCTGAGTAAATAATAATAACAAGAAGTGAAATAGAACCTCTGTGAGTGTGTTGTTTATTGACAAAATGACCCACCCAAGGTACAACATCTATTTCAATGTATATTTATGCATCAATAATCTAGCAAAATAAATAAAAGGAGACTAAAATAACTTTATCTTAAATTTCTACATTTCTTTACAGGAAAATGTCCCATGATGTATAGTTTTCATGATAAGACTTCTGAGAAGAGTCCTTTGTGATTTTGTGGGTGATTAGGCTGCTGGGTTTAGCAAGTAGAGCAACTACAGAAAGACTCCATCTTTGGCTGGTAAGTACCAGTTATATACTGCTGTTTATTCAATAAATTCTTTTACCCTTTTACTTGTTTTAGTCATTTGATTGGGGTCATGCTGGAGCACCACCTTTTCTTTTGTCAAAGAAATCAACTCCCAGACTTATTCTTTGTGAGCCGGGTACTTATTATATTAGTATCTTCTGCTGAATTGCTAAGTTACAGGGACATAAACACACCAACATCGGTTGTCAAGCGATGGTTGGTGGGGGAGGGGGACAAACACAGACACAAAGGCACACACAGATATTACCTGTAAATATATAAATTACCTATAAATTTTTATTTCATGCTGACTACCTGATAAAAATCATTAACGTGGTTTTATCCTTCTATTCCATTATCCTTCTATATTTCCCCGTGAGGAAAAAGAAAGATGGACAATGGTCATGTGTGAATTACGGGTACAGCTCATTTTTGTCAGCTGAGTGGATCGGAGCAATGGGAAATAAAGGATCTTGCTTAAGAACACAACATACCACTGGGAATCAAACACAGAACTTTACGATCGTGAACTGAATCCCTAACCATGTGACTTCTGTCCCCAGGGTAGCTTCTACCCATTGATCAACTCAATGTTTTTGTTTCTTTTACTCATTATACTAACCTCTATCCAGGCATAGTATATCTTGGACTGCAGAAGTGCTAAAGGACACTGTGCAATGTAGTTTTGTTGTTGTTATTTAGCCCCAGGTCAGTCCAGATCCAGGAAACCTAAAATGAAAGATATTCCAGAAATGACCATCCCAGCCTTTACTTACATCTACCAAATCTGGCACTACATTAATATGTTGTTGTAGCTTAGCCCCAGGTCAATCGTAATCCACCTGACCTAAGATCAATAAAACGTTCTAGCCATGGCTGTCCAAACATATCTGGCTCTGTCACTTGTGTCCTTCAAGATGGCATAAGGGTTGGTCACGTTCTGTGTTACACTGAATCTCCATGACAACATATTAACTCTTTAGCATTCGTATTAATTCATCAAATATAATGCTTATTTATCCACACTTTTTGAACTTGATCAAATATTGTCTTGTAGCCTCAAGATATTGAAGATATGATTATTTCTAGAATGACATTGTGGGATAGGTGTGAGAGGCTGGATCTGACCAGTTTCAACATAAAATATGTAGAATACGAAGAGGTACCCAAAAGTAACCAGAAATGTTCTCTGTAGGACAAACCCATTGTAGTTCAGGCTTTCACTGCTAGATGCCACTTGATGTGATCCTCAGGCATCAGTCTGCTGATTGGTGGAGTCAAGTGAAGTCGTATTGCCACATGGTGTGTCTTTGTTTTGCAGTGCTTCTCGCCTGTTTATCGATTTTTGTGATGACTGAAACGAAGGAACAGTATGCGTCCATGAAATTCTATTTTCTGCTGGGAAGAACGGCAGCTGAAACAGTTACCATGCTTCAAAAATTACAAGGATGCTGCCATGAGCAAAGCACAAGTTTACAAATAGTTTCCATGCTTTAGGAATGGTCATTTGTCGCTTGAAGACTAACCTTATTTAGGGCCATCATCAACCTCCCGAATGAAAACATCATGAAAATTCATGAACTGATCTTGGAGGACTGCTGCCAAACAACTGATGAACTTGTTGATCTGACTGGTGTGTCCTGGAACTCCTGCCAACGAATTCTGAGCAAAGAATTGCAAATGAAAAGAGTTGCAACAAAATTTGTGTCTTGTTTGCTCACGGAAGATCAAACACAATCACGATTGAATGCGTATCGTGAACTGAAAGGACAATTGGAAGTTGAACTGGACCTTTCTTCAAAGGTCAGCATTGGTGACAAAAGCTGGTGCTATGGAATTTGCAGATGTGGAAGAAATGAAGAAAAAAATGACGGCAGTATTAAAAGACATCACTTTGCAAGAGTTCCAGAACTGCTTCCAACAGTGAAAACGCATCTGCACCAATGGAGAATGGAGAATACTTTGAAGGCGATAAAAGTGTAAACATGTAAAACTAAGTGAATAA
>NC_068982.1:187440774-187441347 GCF_001194135.2 Octopus bimaculoides | reverse complement strand
TTTCTGCTGACCAAATCCACTCACATGGTTTTGGCCATTCTGAGGTTATCGTAGCAGACACTTGCCCAAGGCACCGCACAGTGGGACTGAACCCGGAACTAGGCGGTTGGGAAGTAAACTTCTCACCACACAGCCATGCTTAGTGCCTAAATGTTTATTTAAGTGAAATTAGCAACAGAGTTTTGCAAAGGGAAAGTAAAATAAAATGTTAGAACGAATAAAATATATAGAAGAAGAAGAAGAAGAAGAAGAAGAAGAAGAAGAAGAAGAAGAAGAAGTGGTGTGTGTGTGTGTGTGCATGTTGTATTAATGTCCCTGCCCCATGGATATTACCTGACAGCTTTTCTCTCTGTTTGGACATTTCAAGAGAATTATATCAAAGAATGTGGAATTTGCTTGGCTTGTTGCCAATTTACATTCTTCATTAACAGAAAAGGAAGGTAAAGTTGCAAAAATCACTCAGACCTTTCTTTCTTTCTTTCTTTCTTTCTTTCTTTCTTTCTTTCTTTCCTTCTTTCTTTCTTTTTATTTCAAGCATTATTTTTTTTTTTTAATTATACAAACTGCTCTTCC
>NC_068982.1:187439024-187439928 GCF_001194135.2 Octopus bimaculoides | reverse complement strand
GTCTATGTAGAAGTCTATCTCTCTACCTATCTGTCTATCTATCTATCTATCTATCTATCTATCTATCTATCTATCTATCTGTCTGTCTGTCTATCTGTCTGTCTGTCTCTCTATCTGTCTGTCTGTCTGTCTGTCTCTCTATCTGTCTGTCCATCCATCTATCTACCTCACTAACTACCAAGTTATCCACCCATCTGTTGGTCTGTATCAGATATTTGTCTGTTAGTCTGTCTAGCAGTCTATCTCTCTACCTATCTGTCTGTCTATTTATCTGTCTGTCTGTCCCTCTGTCTGTCCGTCTCTCTGTCTGTCTGTCCATCTATCTACCAATATATCTACCCATCTGTCAGTCTGTCTCTATCTATCTACCAGATATTTGTCTGTTGGTCTATCTAGCAGTCCATCTCTCTACCTATCTGTCTATCAATTTGTCTGTCTCTCAATCTGTCTGTCAGTCTTAGTCTGTGAAGGCGCGTGGTTTAGTGGTTAGGGCATTCGACTCACAATCATAAGGTCATGAGTTCAGTCCCCAGCGACGCATTGTGTCCTTGAACAACACACTTTATCTCATGTTGTTCCAATCCACTCAGCTGGTAAGAATTAGTTGTACCTGTAATTCAAAAGGGCCAGCCTTGTCACATTCCCTGAGAACTACACTGAGGGTACACGTGTCTATGGAGTACTCAGTCACTTGCATGTAAATTTCATGAACATGCTGTTCTGTTGAGCAGATCAACTGGAACCCTCGTCTTAACTGACAGAGAGCCAGCTAGTCATATCAGTCTATCTGTCCATCTGTCTATTAGTCTTTCAATTGTAGGGTAACATGCCGTGCTTGAGGAGACCTATTGAGTCAAGTACATCAACATCAACGGCAATACCAAAATCAAATCAAATGGAAATT
>NC_068982.1:187437176-187438688 GCF_001194135.2 Octopus bimaculoides | reverse complement strand
CAGTGGCATGTAAAAAAAGCACCCACTACACTCTCGGAGTGGTTGGCATTAGGAAGGGCATCCAGCTGTAGAAACACTGCCAGATTAGATTGGAGCCTGGTGCAGCCTCCTGGCTTCCCAGACCCCAGTCAAACCGTCCAACCCATGCCAGCATGGAAAATGGACGTTAAACGATGATGATGATGATGATGATGATGATGATGTTGCTCTGAGTGTAAGCATCTTGAGAGAAAAGTTAGGCATAAGAGGCATCAGATGTGATGAACAAGAGAGTCAACTATGCTGATGTGGTCAAGCGATGTGTATGGACGAGGACAGCTGTGTAAAGAAGTGCTGATCTCTAATTGTGGTGGGAATCTGCCGTAGAGGTAGACTCAGGAAGACATGAGAGAAGGTAGTGAAGCATGATCTTTGAACTTTGAGCCTTACAGAGGCAATGACTGGTGACCGAGACCTTTGGTGATGTGCTGTGCTTGAGACGGTCCATTAAGCCAAGTGAAATTGTGGTTGTGGCTGATGCTGGTGTCATGTAACTGGCACCTGTGCCAGTGGCATGTAAAAAACACCTTTTGAGTATTGGGCCTCACGGAGGCAAAGTGGCTGAGTTCCTTTCAAGTGTTGGGCCTCGTGGAGGCAATGACCAAGGCATTTGGCATTATGTCATGCTTGAGAAGACCCATCAAGCTGAGCAAAATCACAGTCATGGCAGATACCAGTGTCACACATAAAAGCACCCATTACACTCTCAGAGTGGTTGGCATTAGGAAGGGCATCCAGCCATAGAAAACCATGCCAAATCAGACTGGGGTTTAGCGCAGCCTTCCAGCTTACCAGCTCTGGTCAAACCATCCAACCCATGTCTGTATGGACAACAGACGTTAAATAACGATGATGATGGTGGTGGTAGTGATGGTGGTGGTGGTGATGGTGGTGGTGATGATGATCTATCCATCTCTCTTACTATCCATCTACCTAATTATTCACCTCTCCATCCCTCCATCCTTCTATCCGCAGCAGGAATCGATGCTTCTTTCTATGTTGGACACAGAACAATTGATATTATTATAAAATGCAGGCTGAATCTACAAGATTGCAAGAAAGTATTCGATTGATTTTTTTTAATAAACTTTTAAAGCGATTGGAGAATAAAGAACTCCAGCTGCTTCGCACCATGTGATGCACCATTTAACGAAGGAAGGGGATTGATCAATAATGTTGCAAGATCAATAGGAAAAAGTCTAAAATTTCACCTGTGTTGGTAAAAATAATTGCCAAATCTTCCTCTCGTTGGAAGAATTTTCTTTTGTTTTATTTGTTTGTTATAGAAATGGTAATTGGGGGAGAAGGGAAAGGGTCGGAGCTTTCCTCTTGGATGGAGGCCAGCATAACTGACCTTTCAGGTTGGTTTTCCGTCAGGTGATGGGGCTGTTGGGGGGGGGGTAACATGGGGGAAGGAGTGAGAGTTCCTGAGGGTTAAAGTTCTGGCTTTGAAGAATCACCACCACCATCACT
>NC_068982.1:187429459-187432166 GCF_001194135.2 Octopus bimaculoides | reverse complement strand
GAAGGGGGAGGCGCTTCGAAAAAGGAAAGGTTACACGTGGAAAAACCCATAAAACCACAGGAGCCTGGTCAGAAAAAAAATAAGAAAGGGGTATAGAGCCCTTTCTCCTTTTACATTACCTTTTTCTTCCTTTTTTTTTTTTTTTTTTTTTTTACAAGTGTATTCTCAGAATTGGTCCGTTTATACTGGCCATTCTTCCAACAGACACCCATCTTTCAACGAATTTGCTATGAGAATAATAATAATAATAATAATAGGAAGCCAGAAATAGTCTTAATTGAGAAAGAAAACAAACTATGCTGGATGTTAGACATAGCATGCTCAGCTGACAACAAAGTATGCGATAAGGAAGAAAGAAAAGTCGAGAGATATGACAGGTTAGCTTGGGAAGTTAAGCAGTTGTGGTCGATGAAGAAGGTGGTAGTAGTACCAATAATTGTCGGAGCCCTGGGAACAGTGAGTAAAAATTTTGAGAAGTACATGGAACACATATAGGCTGTAATAAGGGTGGAGTACTTGCAGAAAACAGCACTGCTCGAATACTCCAGAAGGTGCTTGAAAAATAAGGGGTGTTACCTTAGTTCACTGGTAGTGAACAGCTGACACTGTAGTACATCTCCATAGTTAGAAGCTGTGCAAAGGCAATATAATAATAATAATAATAATAATAATAATAATAATAATAATAATAATAATAATAATTATTATTATTATTATTATTATTATTATTATTATTATTATTATTATCATAATAATAATAATAATCTTTTCTACTCTAGGCACGGCCTGAAATTTTGGGGAGGCGGGTTAGTCAATTAGATCAACCTCTGTACGCAACTGGTACAAATAAAAAAATTAAACAAATAAAAGAACATGGATGATGCAGTTCTCCTGATGCAGGAGAACCTCTCGCTGGGGCAATCAAAGAACCCCACAGACCCGGGATTATTATGGTTACCGAAGCTACAAGCCCTGGTCTTAAGGAGCTCCATTCACCCCAACTATTTCTACCAGCCGCCCACCTTTTGGGAAATGTGCTGGAGGGGAACACTTCCCTTTTCAACCTCACCCTCCTTTCCAAGGGGAACTTGGAAATAAGGATTTCTACCGTAGACACAGGCATGGCTGTGTATGATTTGGAACAATGTGGTTTTCAGTTCAATCCTATTGAGCTACCCCTTAGGCAAGTTTCTTCTACTTTAGCCCCAGGCCAGCCATGGAAACTGTGTGGAAGTCTGTCATGGTTGGTTCATTCAACTGAAAGTTCTTCATGGCGGTGCCCCAGTATGGTTGCAGTCTAACAGCTGACACAAAGGACTAATGAGTGAAACAAAAGACTAATAACTAAAACAAAACAGTAATGGCTGAAACAAAGGACTAATGAGTGAAACAAAAGACTAATAACTAAAACAAAACAGTAATGGCTGAAACAAAGGACTAATGAGTGAAACAAAACAGTAATGGCTGAAACAAAGGACTAATGAGTGAAACAAAAGACTAATAACTAAAACAAAGCAGTAATGGCTGAAACAAAGGACTAATGAGTGAAACAAAAGGCTAATGACTAAAACAATAGACTAATGACTGAAACAAAAGATTAATGACTGAAGCAAAAGACTAATGACTGAAACAAAAAGTATAAAAAGATAAAGACATATATGTGCATGTTTTTGTGTCTGTGCTTGCCACCCCCCCTCATCACTTGATTACCAGAGTTGGTTTGGGTGTGTCCCTGTGACTTAGCAGTTTAGCAAAAGAGATCGACAGCACGTGGCAGACTTAGAAAAACAGCATTAAGCCCTAGGGCCGGTTTCTTCAACTAAAACCCTTTAAGCTGGTGCCACAGCATGGCTGCAATCCAATGACTGAAACAAGAGCAGGACAAACGATAGGCAAAGGGCCTGAAATTTTTGTGAGGGTGGAGGGGGAAGAGTTGGTTAAATCAACCCCCAGCATTTTACTGGTATATTTTATTAATGCCAGAAGAATGAAAGGCTAAGTTGACCTTGGTGGGTATTTGAACTTAGGCATAAAGAGCCAAAACAGCCACATATGAATTTTGGGCTTTCTTTTGTTATTGCCTTGGAGCAGTGGTTCCCAACCTTTCCACTACCAAGGACCCCTTTTATTTAAATGACTTTTCGGATCTTTCTGATTTGACGCGCAACACTTGTTTTCTTAACGAAACAATTTCAAACTTGGGATACTGGTAGAATGTGCCATATAAAACATCTTTTTCTCTTAGCTTTCTTAACAAAAATTTATATATTGCAAGTTATTTCATGTTAAAGTTGTCGTATTTCTGTAATTTCAACCAATCACTGACGTCTATTCAGCTGAATACAGTTAGTGCTGTTCGGTGTCAAGTGTGTTATTCCCTGTTTAATTATATCATTATTCCCTAGTAAGGGTTTAGGGTTTTAGGGTTAGGGTTCGGGTTTTAGAGTTAGGGTTAGGGTTTTAGTCTTAGGGTTGGGGTTAGGGTTAGGGTTAGGGTTAGGGTTAGGGTTATGAGTGAGGTTATGGCAAAAATAAAGCGGCACTAATTTTATTCAAGGGAAAAGATCCCATGACACCATTGTTTACATTCCACGGCAGTAATTGTTTTCACTTCAATAGATGTCAGTGATTGGTTGAAATTACCGAAATACGACAATTTTTTACATGAAATAACTTCGAATACAAAAATTTTTATCTGTTCTATAAC
>NC_068982.1:187428680-187429449 GCF_001194135.2 Octopus bimaculoides | reverse complement strand
TTACCGAAATACGACAATTTTTTACATGAAATAACTTCGAATACAAAAATTTTTATCTGTTCTATAACACAAAATATACAAGTATACGAAGTTTGAAAGTGTTTCGGTTCCAAAAACACTACATAAAACATTAATGAAAAGTGTTGCCCGTCAAATCAGAAAGATCCGAGTTTTCCAACAGACCTTTTTAATATGTCTATCTTTATATATATGTATAGGCGCAGGAGTGGCTGTGTGATGGTTCTGGGTTCAGTCTCATGGCGTGGCATCTTGGGCAAGTGTCTTCCACTTATAGCCTCAGACCAACCAAAGCCTTGTGAGTGGATTGGGTAGATGGAAAATGAAAGAAGCCCGTCGTATGTATATGTGAGAGAGGTAACTGAAATAACAGTAGACATAAAATATTGTTTTGTACTCTAGATACAAGGCCCGAAATTTTTGTTGAGGGGGCCAGTCGATTACATCGACGCCAGTGCGTAACTGGTACTTAATTTATCGACCTCAGAAAAGATGAAAGGCAAAGTCGACCTCGGCGGAATTTGAACTTAGAACGTAACGGCAGATGAAAACCGCTAAGCATTTCGCCCGGCGTACAAACGTTTCTGCCAGTTCGCTGCCTTACTATAGGCATAACATAGGGATGACGATGATGATGATGATGTGGAGAAGGAGGAAAAGGTTGAAGAGTGGAAGGGCCGGGGCGGTGACGATGGTAGGAGCGTAGTCGGGGGGAGGGGGGAGCAAAAGGGATCAAAGCACGTGCGTCGCC
>NC_068982.1:187425316-187426980 GCF_001194135.2 Octopus bimaculoides | reverse complement strand
TATATATATACATATATATATATATATATATATATAGAGAGAGAGAGAGAGAGAGAGAGAGAGAGAGAGAGAGAGGAGAGAGAGAGAGAGGGGGGAGAGAGAGAGAGAGAGAGATGTTATGAGAGGTAATGGTATCAATAAGACCCAAAGGTGTCAGGTAATGCTGAGTAAGTGTTATGGACAGACTATAGTTAAGCTCCAGGTTCAATGATTATGCGAATGAGGAGTCCAACGTAGGTCATATATCAGTATGTGTAGATATAAAAAAAATTAACAGAATGAGATAAAAATCTAAGGCTGTGAAAGATTCCAGAACATTTATAAATAGAAGGTCTTACAGCTGTTTCGGGATATTTTATATATCCCTTATTGTTTTATTTGTTTCAAACATTTGACTGTGGCCATGCTAGAGCACCGCCTTTAGTCGAGTAAATCGACCCCATGACTTATATATGAGAACGCAAAACATCCAGACAGTTAGGTGATACAAGAAAGGGACAAAACATACAGATAGACGATACAAAGAAAACACGGACATGTCATCATGTCATTTGGAGTTTTCTCTCTTCACTCGAGATCCAGATTATCTTTGCAATTTCGGCTGATTATTCTCGATATTGCTCCAATCTGGCCAGCCCCAAGGAAAAACTAAGCTAAGAGCATTAGATTCCTTGGAAGAAAGCATTCCTCTGCTTGTTTTATAAACACACCAAAACCTGGTTGTCAAGAAGTGACGGACAGAGTGACAGACACATACCTGCGCGCGCTCACACACATACGACGGGCTTCTTTCAGTTTCCGTCTACCAAATCCACTCATAAGACTTTGGTCGGCCCGAGGCTATAGTAGAAAACAGTTGCACAAGGAGTCACGCAGTGGGACTGAACCTGGAACCATGCACACGGCCACTCCTGCGGCTATGGAAATTTAAGAAAAGTTGTCTGAAAGGTTAAAGACAAGGCGCTTACTAACACAAAATTCTCTCCTATTTACGTCCGTGTTAATCTTTTCCCTTTAAGATTTTATAAAACATCTTGCGGGGTGGGGAGGCAAAAGTTCGTTTTAATAATTATGTATGTGTATGTATTTACTTACACACACTGTGGTGTAACAGATATATTTATATTTTAATGCGTGCAGATGTTGAGGGAACGAAAGAGACTCGCCATGATATAAATATTTTATAATCAGATCCAAAGAAACATAAACATAATCTATGCAGCTCCAGTTCTCCCTCTCTCACTTCCCCTCTCCTCCCCTTCACATCATATTTGCTTTCACCTCCTCCTTCTTCGTGCCTCCCTTCTTCCTCGTTCATTTCCCTCCTCCTCCTCCATCTCCCTCTCTTAATCTTAAGACAATTTATATATGTTACGGTCTCTCCTACAACATCCGTCAAACTCAGACGATCTACTCCCCCGTGTACAATAAAGCGAGAAAATATTTAATTAAGTAAATATACATTCATAAATATCTGTGTGTGTGTGAGTATGAAACATTAAAGTAGAGTGGAGTAACGTTTACTACGAATGAGTCGACACTCAAGTTTGAGGCGGCGACGAAATTTCAGCGGCGTCTCACACTCAACTTTGACTAAATCTTATATGTGTGTGCATGTCTGTATGAGTGTGTGTGCGTGTGTCTGTGTGTATGATATTCAGCTT
>NC_068982.1:187422153-187423344 GCF_001194135.2 Octopus bimaculoides | reverse complement strand
ATATATACGTTTGTGTGTCTGTGTTTGTCCCCACTCCATCGCTTGACAACGATGCTGGTGTGTTTGCATCCCCGTTATCTAGCGGTTCGTCAAAAGTCATCGATAGAATAAGTACTAGACTTACAAAGAATAAGTCCTGAGGTCGATTTGTTCGACTAAAGGCGGTGTTCCAGCATGGCCGCAGTGAAATAACTGAAACAGATAAAAGAATATATATACAGTAGAACCTCGCAGTACGAGTGTCTCATTGTACGAGTAATTTGCTGTACGAGCCGAGACTCGTGCGAATTTTCGTCTTGAAATACGAGCGGAAATCCGCAGTACGAGCATACAAATCATCCCATCTTTAATCGTAAGACGAGCTCGATCATAGGACGAACTAAACTCGAACTGCGAGGTATCACTGTATATATCTATCGTATTATACATCTCAGCTCAGGTTTTTAAGTTAAAATCAACTGATGCAACTTATGCACGAGTAAATACGATGTGTTTGTTTGTACACATACACACCAAACAATATTATAATTCTAATTCAGCCAATCTTATGAATCGGTTTCGCACACGAGAGTTTGGAAAAACCAATCCTGGCGCTCATCAGAAGGGTTGGTCGCAAAAGTATGACGCGGGCTCTTTACCTATCAGCCCTTCCGATGAATCAAAGACTGGTTTTCCCCCAACTCGTGTACGAAACCGATGGGTAAAACCGGTTGAAATGGTACTATTGTATGAATAATTAATACACCTACTCTACTGAGAAATATACGTTCATGGTGGCAGTCTGAAACAAGTAAAAGGTAGACCAGAGATTTGACCCGAATACTTACTACAACAGACTAGAATCCATAAAAAAAAAATACGAAAGCCCGTTGATGGCGTTAAATCAAGCGACGGATTAATGACGGCGAGAGATAGATCGTCTGTTGTTCTACTTGATAATAATTCCAGTTCATCTAAATGATAGCTCGTTATCTGTTAAAAAAAACATATTTACTGCATGCATTATTTACAATGACTTCACCCCTGCATACCTTTCTTTACATTTTGCTTTTCCTCGCTTTATTGTTTCCATCTTTCCGACGAGAAACGTTCTGTTAACACTTCACCTTCTGTTCCGTCTCCTCCTTTCCCTCTCTTCCTTTATCTCTGTCTCTCTCTCTTCCACCACCGCCACTATATATATATATATAT
>NC_068982.1:187420489-187421428 GCF_001194135.2 Octopus bimaculoides | reverse complement strand
CTTTGTGCCAAATTTTGAAGCCAATATTTTGATAGGGCGTGTTACTTCAAAATGGGGTGGCGAGTAAGAGAAGAACAGTCAACAGAATTTTACGGAGCAGGGATACATGCTCTCATTCGGAGGTGGAACATTGCTATTGAGAGAAACGCTGACTGTGTTGGGAAGTAGGGATGTGATCCACAGAGGACCAGCTTCATTTTGGTGTATGATTCAGTGTTTGCTGAATTTTTTCTGGAAAACATTATTTTTCTTTGTGGTTGGGTCGGTGATGACCTCTTTCTTATTGCAAATATTTACAAGATGGTATAAGACTACAAAAGAATATATTAGACATCACAAGAATTTAAGAAACCTTATAAGAGGTGTTGAAAGTATCGTCCTTCGCTTTCAATACATAAGTTGACTCTTCTACACAGGTTTTGAAATACATTTTGGAGAGTCTGATGCATCTTAGAGAGTCTGACGCGGTATGGACCGTGTGAAGGTTATGATTGCATCTTTCAACTCATTAATGGTTTTCGAGCGATTCTTGTACACTGATCCTTTACTTGCTCCCCAGGAAAAATAGTCTGAGGGTGTTAAATCAGGTGATCTTGGTGACCAAAGTCCCTTCGAAATAATTTGTTCACCGAAAAACTCTTGGTGATACGAGAAGTATGTGCTGTAGCTCCATCTTGCTGAAAGTATGCATGTTGACACGCTGAAGAGTACACAGTGACTGAGGGACAATGGCTGACACCCGACCGTCCACGCAGTGATAGCTAAGTTGTGCGTGCGTTGGATGAAAGAATTCACTGCGGAGAGACGTTTTGAACACCTTGTATGTGTGTGTGCGCACACACACATACACACACACATATATATATATATATATATATACACATACACACGCACAAATGCTCACTCACACATATACACACACATTTATATATATATATA
>NC_068982.1:187414142-187420419 GCF_001194135.2 Octopus bimaculoides | reverse complement strand
ATATACACACACTCAAAGACGCGCATATATATATGTGTGTATTTTCATTTGGTCCATCACGTTGAGAGCAAATGAAATATTCAGCTTGTTTTTTTGTTGTTTTGTTTTTTTTAACAGAATTAATAACTATAATGGAGATTTTCTTTCCCGATGAAAATAAATCAGTTGATAAAGCGATTGCTCCCGTTTGTGATCTATAGTCAGAGGGAGAGAGAAGTTACAGTGATGAGTAGGGAAATCTATTGGGATATTGCTTGTTGTTGATGTATATTACGTAATCTGATGTGGGTGTGGGTGTATGCGTGCTGGAGGAGAGAGAACAAAGTGAAAAGGGTGGTTGGGTAAGAGAAAATTATAAATACAAATAGTAAGAAGAGAAAGAGAGAGAGAAACATACATACACACACACAGAGTGAGTGTTGTGGGCGACAATGGACCGGCCATTTGCTATTACAGAAAGAGGGAGTGATGAAGTGGAGGAAACAGACGTTGCAACCGAGAGATATAGAAACACTAAACATAACCAAACTGTATCATGAAGAGTCAAAGAGGAAGCCGCTCAGGTGACAATGCGTCTGTCTATTCGTGCATATAAAGGCACTTAGAATAATTAGCGAAAGCATGGCACGCAATCTCAAGTCATACTCGCTCGCGTGTGACGGCTGTGTTTTGCCTTGCGTATATGTTTAATACAAGTGCAGGTACGGCTATGTGGTTAAGAAGTTCGCTTTGCAACCACGTGGTTTCGGGGTCAGTCCCACCGCGCAGCATCTCAGGCAAGTGCTTTCTATTATAGCCCCTGGCCGACCAAAGCCTTGTGAGTAAATGTGGGAACCTTAGGAAATTGTGTCCTACTGTAGCTACGGACCGACCAACGCTGGGAGAGTGAATTTGGTAGAAGGAAACTATATGGAAGCCCGTCGTATATGTGTATCTGTGCTTATTTGTGTCTGCGTTTGTCATCACCCATCGCTTGACAACCAGTCGGTGTTGGTTTGCTTATGTTTCCGTAACCTAGCTTTTCTGCATAAGACACTGATAGTACTAGACTTAAAAAAGAAAAAAAGAAACCAGGTCTTAAGTACAGGGTCGATTTGTTCGACTAAAACCCTTCCAAGCGGTGCCCCAGCATGGCCGCAGTTTGATGACTGAAAGTAGTAAAAAGTAAACGACACACAGATGCAGAGAGAGGGGGGAGAGGGAAAGAGAGAAAACAGGTGTTCGTAGTGACCCCCATACAAAGATGCATAGCGACAGCGGTTCATATTGCCCCTATAAATGTATATCATAGGTTCTCAAAGTGGGCGCTACCGCCCCCCCCCCTCGGTGGGCGTTGAGGGGGTCCAAGTAGTCGTTGGTGTCTAAGGGGGGTGCAGTAGAGAAAAAGGAGGCGTTGGGAGGAAAGCATGGCACGCAATACAGCATCGTATCGTGGGCATGGGTTGAGTGAGGTGATTTGAAGCGTACCACCGAAAGCTTGACCATTGCTGCACAAGACCAGGCTCTCGCTACCAGTTCAGTGAAGTATAACATCGATAAAACTTCTGACACCCAGAAATGCAGACTCTGTGGAAAGAGTGTGGAAGATGTGACCCACTTAGTTCGGGGATGTGAGAGCTTTGCACAAAAAGAATACAAAAGCCGCCACGATAAAATGTGTGTGTATCTCCATTGGCTCTTATGCTGTAAACACCAACATGAAGTAACAGAGAAGTGGTATGAGCATGTACCAAGTGAAGTTATGCAGGAGGATGGGAAAGTAACGATACTTTGGGACAATGATTTTCAGTCGGATCGTGTAATCGAACACCGTCGGCCGGATATTGTCATAGCGAATAAGAGAGACAAATAGTGTCAGATCATTGGTGCAGCCATAACAAATGACATGAATGCTGTGAATAAAGAGGTTGAAAAGTCACGAAGTACTCAGAATTGAAAGTGGAAATGGCAAGACTGTATGGAATGCGAGGGGGTTAATGTAAAAGTGGTACCAGTGGTGATCGGAGTGTTGGGTTCAATCCCATTGAAACTTCAAGACTTCTTAAAGCAACTGGAAATCCCATGTAAGATTAATGTCTTGCAAAAAGCAGCTTTATTGGGCACAGCGCACATCTTAAGGAAAGTGTCATCTGTCTGAGGTCCTTGTTGTGACTTGACAGATGACTAAAGACTCCAGTGCATTATTACCTACACTGTGTTACGAAGGAATAATAATAATAATAATAATAATAATAATAATAATAATAATAATAATAATAATAATAATACGTGGAAGGGGCTGTAATAAGGGTGGAGCACTTGCAGGAAACAGCACTGCTTGGAACCGCTCGAATACTCCGGAAGGTGCTCGAAGAATAAGAGGTGTTACCTTAGGTCATTGATAGTGAACAGCTGACACTGTAGTACATCTCCAGTGTTAGAAGCTGTGCAAAGGCAATAATAATAATAAAGCAAAACAGAATCCGCAAGTTTCAAATTTCTTTTTCATCTCAATGCCGATTGCTTCCGCTAAATTTTTCACTTTAAGTTTGTGATCATCAAACTTTCCATTTGATGATGAAATCCAACATTTTATGATTTAAAAAAAATGTTCGGCTGCCCACGTCTTTCAATATGGATCCACTCAATCAAAACAAACCTGGAGCTAATCAACACCAACAGCTACTAGCACTCTATAGCACTTAATGTCAATATTGACGTTTGACATTTTAAAAATATCTCAAGACTGTTTTTAGATTATTCTCCTCTGAGCAGTCATAACTGAATATATCAACCGATCACTCAATTCGTTGGAAGACATTGCCAAAAACAAAAACAAAATGAAAAAAAAAAAAGAGAGAAAGAAAATTTAAAACTCTTCAGATTCACTCTTCTTGATAAACGCGATGTGTATCAATTTAGACCATGATGGGTTACTGAAGAAAAAAAAAGAAGCAATAAAACATTTAATCTACATCAGAGGTTCCCAAACTTTTGGGGCCACTGCCTCCTCCCCTCATGGCCACATAATACCCTCAGCGCCCACACCCCTATTTTTATGTATAAAAAAATATTTTATATTATACTAATTTATACTTACTATGAATCATATGATATTCAATATAATATGTGGAGGCGCAATGGCCCAGTGGTTAGGGCAGCGGACTCGCGGCCGTGGGGTCGCGGTTTCGATTCCCAGACCGGACTTTGTGAGTGTTTACTGAGTGAAAACACTTAAAGCTCCACGAGGTTCCGGCAGAAGGTGGTGGCGAACCCTGCCGTACTCTTTCACCACAACTTTCACTCTTTCTTCCTGCTTCTGTTGAACCTGTATTTCAAAGGGACCAGCCTTGTCACACACCGTGTCACGCTGAATCTCCAAAAAAAAACTACGTTAAGGGTACACGTGTCTGTGGAGTGCTCAGCCACTTGCACGTTAATTTCACGAGCAGGCTGTTCCGTTGATCGGATCAACTGGAACCCTCGTCGACGTAACCAACGAAGTGCCACGAATATTATATAATTCGTATGCAATACTATAATAATATAATAAATTCATAGCGTTCCCCAATCCACTGCATTCCTCCCAACGCCTCCTTTTTCTCTACCGCCCCCTTAGGCACCAGCGCCCATCTCGCCCGTCTCAACACCCACCGGGGGGCGGTAGCGCTCACTTTGAGAACCCATGATCTACATGAACACAACCGTCGCACATCAATGGGAAGATTTTCTGTCTCACTCTATATCTTCATACGAACCAGTCACTCATTCATTCGAGCAACTATGGCGCATCACATTTATGACGTGTCCTTACTCTAGCGCCACGCCAATGGCCAGCTGACCCCGTCAAAAATGACGGCTGATTGTTATAGTTTATATTTAAATAAGACACAAAATAATCACAAATACAAACATTCACATACTCCCCTTGTACACGCACACACACACAAAGTTGAAACGCTGTTTGATTTTTTCTTTTCAGCGTTGAATGTTCACCAGCCCACTTCCATTGCACACACACACACACACACACACACATACACACATACACACACATTCTCATGACTCCCTTTTACATACATACACATATACTCACGCAAAGTTGAAACGCTGTTTGATTTTTTTTGTCACCGTAGAACTTCCATCATCCCACTACCAAGTTTGCCATCACCCCTTCCTTCCTTATTCATCTATCACCCCTTCCTTTCTCATTCATATGTTGCGACGGAGAAATACACAAGAGTATTATTATAGTAGGGGTTTTTTCTGTCACACAAAGTGTGTGCACGAGTGTGTAGAAAGGTATATATTACTGGCACTCCGTCGATTATGACGACGAGTGTTCCAGTTGATCCAATGAAAGGAACACTTTGCTCGTGAAATTAACGTGCAAGTGGCTGAGCACTCCACAGACACGCGTACCCTTCACGTAGTTCTCTGGGAGATTCAACGTGACACAGAATGTGATATGGTTGGCCCTTTGAATTACAGGTACAGCTCATTTTTGCCAGCTGAGTGGACTGGAGCAATGTGAAATGAAGTGTCTTGTTCAAGTATGCAACGCAATGCCGGGAATCGAACTCGTGACCTTACGATTGTGATCCACGCGCATTAACAGATGTTACATCTTCCAACAGTCAACGCACAATGAGCACCAGTTCAAACCATAACGGTTTCTGAAACAAAAAGGAAAACGGTAAAATATTAACTATATGACAATACCATTACCGCTTGTCCAACCTCACTAACGCCATGGTAATGGCCGTGATAAATATGGAATGTTTTACTACCGCATCTTATATCTTGGTAGAAACCGATCACTCACTGGAACATCTATATATGACATTTAATGAAATGTCTAACCGTACGATTTCAATGTAAACCCCTACTCCCGCTACCTGCACACAGGTAACAATGGAGCTTTTGAAATGTAGGTGAATGATCTGAGGATAAAATCTAAATTATACATCAAGTGATCGGCTGTTACGTTTGCTATCGTCTGCTCAACCCATTTCAGACTTGTAGGGTGCGGCAGAAAAACATCCCTTATTTTACACGACCATTAACGAGATGCTAGTGATGTTAGACAGATTATAATGGTGTTTTGGTGCAGATAATGTTTTACCGTTTACTTTTCAATTACCATCATGGTTAAAACTGGGGTATATTGTGCTTTGGTTGTTGAAACGGTTGTCAACTTATAAACTGTGAGAATATTTTCTTTGCACACTGTCGTCTGAGTGGATAAAACAGACGATAGCAAACAGATAAAAATCAGTTGTTTGTTCAGTGAAAAAGGTTGATGCGAGGTTCCTAATGTTTGTTTAATTATTAAAAAGGAAGCAAAATGCTCAAATTTCGGCCACCATTTCCTATCCAACCTATTTATTTCTCTTATAAAGAATACTTTAAATTCCGGCCATTTATCATACCTTTTTCCTTTTTTTCTTCTTGTCTTGATAGCTTGTCTAATTTACGACAACCACACCCTTTATTACTCTAAACACACACACACACACACGCACACACACAAGCACATTTTGTAATTCACTGACGCATCTTTGACACATTCTTTCTCTCACCTACTCACTTATGCTATCTATCTATTCCTGTCTATTTATCTATCTATCTATCTATCTACCTCTCTCTCTATCTCTCTATCTCTCTCTCTATCTATCTATCCGCTAAGTTACGGGGACGTAAACACACCAGCATCGGTTGTCAAGCGATGTTGGGGGAGAAATACAGACACACAAACATATACACACACACATACATATATATACATATATACGACGGGCTTCTTTCAGTTTCCGTCTACCAATCCACTCACAAGGCCATAGAAGACATTTGCCCAAGGTGCCACGCAGTGGGACTGAACCCGGAACCATGTGGGTGGTAAGCAAGCTTCTTAGCACACAGCCCACGCCTGCGCCTATTTATGAAGTTTTATCCTAAAAAAGGTGAAGATGACTGGATGGCAGACATATTTAATATACGAAAGAGTATGGCCATACCGTAACAGATTTATTACCACCACCACCACCACCACTATGAACCGCCATTCCCATTACTATCAACACCGACAGCATTATGATGAACCCCAGCACCACCACCACCACTATGACTCCGCTATCATTTGCTTCCTTCGTTTGTACCACTCACCCCGATACCCGTTATTACTTTACTGTCATTACTAAAGCTCCACCTCCGTTAATAGCCTTCACGGCACACACACACACACACACACACACACACACACACACACACACACACACACACACACACACACACACAC
>NC_068982.1:187412948-187413705 GCF_001194135.2 Octopus bimaculoides | reverse complement strand
ACCACTTCCAACACTTCCACCACCACCATCCCATCATCCTTCTAACTTCACAGTTGACCTTTCACTAAACCTCCTCCCGCCACATTAACATAATTTATGCCAGATTTTATTCTCTCACCTCCATTAGTCTCCCCTCCCACCCCGCCGCGTTCTTTTTACCATTTCCTCAGACGGCTCCAGTTCTTCATTAAACTATAAAACACCTCAACCAGAAACCTACAATCACCGTTCAAGTACGTTAGAAACAGCAGTCAAATCAATTTTTTTTAGCTGTGGCTGAGTAGTAAGAAGCTTGCTTCCCAACCACATGGTTCCGGGTTCAGTCTCACTGCGTGGCATCTTGGGCAAGTGCCTTCTACTATAACCCCGGGCCGACTAAAGCGTTGTTAATAGATTTAGTAGACAGAAACCGAAAGAAGCTGTATGTGTGTGTGTGTCCCCTCCACCACCGCTTGACACTCGGCCTTGGTGTATTTGAACACCACTACCACAATTACCGTCACCTCAAACATCACAACCACTAAAACCCCCTCAATCTCCATCACCACCACCACCACTACCACCACCACTATCATAGAAACTGTCACCTACACCACCACGGCCACCAATACCACCGCCACCATCATAACATCGCCACTCAACACTACAACTACAACCACCATCACCACCACACTCGCCACCACCACCACCATCATAGAAACTGTCACCTACACCACCACGGCCACCAATACCACCGCCACCATCATAACATCGCCAC
>NC_068982.1:187410951-187411967 GCF_001194135.2 Octopus bimaculoides | reverse complement strand
TATATATATAATGCGTGTGGCTAGCTGCTGGATATGTGAGCGCATGATAATGTGGAAATATATGTGAACGTATAAAGTAGCTTATACACACACACACACACACACATACCACCCACACACACTTACACACACACACAACTGGAAATGGAAAAAACCCAATGTTATGAGGAGAGTCACAGAGTGACCTCGCTCGTAATGAGCCTTTCAGTTTAAATGTATCAAAGAATGTTCTCCAGTTACGTATCGAGTTTCTGTAACTTATCGCTTCTCAGTTAATCAACACACACACACACACACACACACACACACACACACACACATACATATATGTATATATATATACGCATATATACATATGTATATGTACATACTTACATCTATACGTATATACATATATACGTATAGATGTATGTACACATACACCTCATATCTTACACCTCACCCCTACACCCTCTCCCACATACTCCACCTCTAACCCCACCCTCCACCTGCCTACATACCCCCACCTACCCCAACCTCTGCCTACCCACATACCCCTACCTTTATCCCCACCCTCAGCCTAACCCACACCCCACCCATGCTTTCCCCACTCTCACCTCCCCCACCTCCCAACACCTTCACATCACACCACGCTACACCATATCACACAACACACCACCACCCACACACCAGCACTGACCAATTTCCACCCCCACATTTTCACATCTTCACACCTACATACACACACGCATACGTTCAGATCACCAGCATTCTTTCACACACACGCACCTTCGTTTTGGGATCACTACTTTTTAACTTTCCTGTGTGATCCTTCTGTCCGGCATTCGCCATGATAGATCGCTGACCACTACACATATATTTTTTTCTCTCCTTGTTTCTTTCTGTGTTCCTTTCTGTTGAAGAACGTAGGCTCGAAACGTTAAAGACTTTCTCTATTCCCGAGCGTTATACTACTACATCCATTTGTTGTTTACAACACCTGTCTTCGTCTGTTGTTTTTTCGTGAATTCTCCCAT
>NC_068982.1:187408696-187410659 GCF_001194135.2 Octopus bimaculoides | reverse complement strand
CTGGACTGGCTCTTGTGCGGGTGGCACATAAGATGTACCATCTTGAGCGTGACCGTTGCCAGTACCGCCTGACTGGCCTTGTAGGGTTTTCGAGCGAGATCGTTGCCAGTGCCCCTGGACTGGCTCTTGTGCAGGTGGCACATAAAAGACACCATTTCGAGCGTGGCCGTTTTCGTGCGGGTGACACGTAAAAGCACCCACTACACTCTCTGAGTGGTTGGCGTTAGGAAGGGCATCCAGCTGTAGAAACTCTGCCAAATTAGATTGGAGCCTGGTGTTGCCATCCGGTTTCACCAGTCCTCAGTCAAATCGTCCAACCCATACTAGCATGGAAAGCGGACGTTAAACGATGATGATGATGATGATGATATGTGGGCACAAGACGTCACGAAACGTGTACATCAAAAAAATACGAAGTACGAGTACATGGAATATGAACTATTTTTTCGAACAACGGAAGGCACAACTGGAAAACAAGACAAACAACATAAAGGACGACCCTTCATCAGTTGTTGGCTATTTTTCTAGTCTCGTATTTCGAGCATTTAACAACAATCTACGCTTTCGCTAAAACAGTTGCTCCCGCAAAGCAAATTGAATAAAATTTTGGATCTTTGAAGAGGGTTAAAATTGGTAACACAAACAGGACAGTGAAAATAAACAGGAAGGGCTGCTAAGCTTAAACGAGGTTGTGGTGGCCAACGTGTAAATCAAGCTTGGACAGGAGACAGACAAGAACACATCTTCCTTATTCCAGCTGTGTGTATGTGTATGTGTGTATGTGTGTGTGTTTGTGTGTGTGTGCGCGCGCGCGTGTATGTGTGTGTGTGGTATATTTAAGCCAGTCCAGCGGCTTATTCGTACGCTGTAACTTACAAAGCAAGTAGTCACTATTTCGGATAAGTCAGACGAGTCACATCACGCAACACTTACGGCAAAAGTAGTGCGCAAAGAAAAAAAAGTACGTAGAAATAGCGACAGAAGCAAGACAAGAAATAATGAAAACACTCATGACTCCTTTGTATGGACTTTTGTCATCGTCCTTCACAACTTTCGCTATCAATGTCTCTCTACACTGCTTTCATGTTTACTGTGGTCTTTTCGCCAAGTTTCCTTTGCTTGAAGAAGCAGCTGCAAGAAATTCCAACTCCTAAATAACAGTCCACTGGACCGGCTGAAGATACTACACCATGTTTGTATTGAGTACTTCTCCTGTTGATGACACAGTACTCTCTCTCCTTATCTATCTCAGTTTATATATATAAATAACTCGCTTGCCGGTCAGTCCCCAGAAGTCACAGACACGTGGAAGCCATGCTACTAAATGACCACAAGACCACAGGCTCAACTAACTTCTGTTCTTCTTCCACCTCACAACGGACTTAACGAACTGTGAACCTAACTATAATGTAAGACTTTCAAACCTTTGATCATTTTCTTTTCCGATGTATCCCTCTACCTTTCGCTCTTCTCTACCTCTGACTTCTTCGTTCTGATGATGTCTACCATTGGCAACGAGGCAAAAATCTAAATATATATTTTCCTCACCACGGTACACAGAAACGATCGTAAATTCACTCTCACTCTCACCTTTCTTAACTAATTAAATAATGGCTTCCTAGCGCAAAAGACACACTTCTTATTGTTATTTTTCCTCCATTTTTCTTATCGTCTATATATATATATATATAATTATAAAATATGGTAATTAATCATATATTAATTAATATCGATTAATTATCAGGAGGCCAGCACATCTAAAGAATCAAAGAGATTCAGAAATAATATCTGCAATCTCAGGGGATTAAGGTACATTTAAAAAAATAACGTTGACCACTAACGTGGACAATTAATGTGCTAGAAATAGATCACATCTTGTGTCTATTAAGACCTAAATTGCTCTCAGCATGAAATATAGCAGTATACCAAACGCACCAAACGCTCACGTTTTGGTATGCTGCTA
>NC_068982.1:187406305-187408368 GCF_001194135.2 Octopus bimaculoides | reverse complement strand
AAAAGAACTTCTTTCAATTAATCGTACTTCCATAAAAAAACATGCACAACCTTCCGCCTCAATAAGTCAGGTGTTACTTTCTTCCATTCCTCTTCTAATATCTCCCATAAATTCCTCGTAGTAGTTGGTGCTCTTTGTGTTACTTTGTCTCCAAGTATCTTCCAAAGGTTTTCAATTGGATTTAAGTCTGGATTTTGTGCTGGCCACTTCATTACTTGGATATTTTGTTCACTAATGAATCCAGTGACACGCTTTGCAGTTTGACAAGGGGCGTTATCTTGCATGAAAATACACGGTTGATTCGGAAATGCTCGTAATGATGGGATCACATGCTGTTTAACCAAATTCAAATAGATATTAGCATTAATAGTCCCTTTAATCTGCACCAGAGCGCCAACTCCTTCAGAAAAAAATCATTCCCCACACCATGACTCTTCCTCTTCCAAACTTGGCAGATTTTTTCAAGCATTTGGATTTTAGCCAATCTCCTGTGAATCGCCTAACATACTCTCTACCATCTGAACCTACTAAACTGAGTTTGTTTTTATCGTTAAAATGAACTTTTGACTAATTTTCACCCCACCCCACCCCAGTTCACATGAGCTGCTGCAAACGAAAGCCTTTCGAATTTGTTCTTCTTGCTAATGGCAGGTTTCGCTGCTGGCGAACAAGTCTTTCATCCAAATTCTTTCAGACGACGAGACACTGTAAAGCGGCTCACTTCCATACCATTTATGTACTTTTATTTTCTTAGAAATTCCAGCAGCAGTCTCGAAAGGATCCTTCAATACGTATCGTTTCATGGCTCCATTATCTCGCATGGTGCTTTTGCGTAGTCTACCAGTTGCCTTGTTTGGTTCAAGTCCTTTAGTTTCTTCGTAGAGCTTAAGAACACATGAAACTACACTCTTAGATCTTACGTCTCGTGAAATACCTCAAACTTTCATCCTGACAATTTCTTTTCGGAGATCAGGAGTAAATTTAGCGTGGTGTGCCATGTTCGGAAGCTAGCACAATGCTGAGATGGTAGTAATGTTGCACCTGCAAATGTAAACGATGTCTGAGATTTTCAGAAATTTCTGAAGGAATCTAATCGTTCTCTTATTTTGCACATGAGACGTTTGGAGGGAACTGGTGTTAGCGTTATTAAATTTTATTAAGACCGTTGTATATATATATATATATATTTTATATATATATATATATATATATATATATAAACATATGAAACTTGCATGCATATATGTGTGGTGTGGGAGGGGCAAGACAGAGGAGAACTAAGGAGATAACCGAGATAAAACAGGTAAACTTTTCAGATTTTCTCACACAGAAGAGAAGATCGGGACGGAGATCAGATAACGGGTTCAATCATAGTTTATTGACATAACGGTGTCTTTGTGTGTGTGTATATAATACAGGCATATTTGTATGTGTGTGTGCGTGTGTGCATATACATACATATATTTATGCATATATAATCACATAAATGCATATATGTGTATATGTATATGTGTGTGTGTATAATCCATCTAATCCTTCTAAATATGTATGTATTATTTTATTCTTTTACTTGTTTTAGTTATTTGACTGTGGCTATGCTGGAGCACCGCCTTTAGTCGAACAGATAGTACCCCACCCCGGACTTATTCTTTGTAAGCCTAGTATTTATTCTATCGGTCTATTTTGACGAACCGCTACGCTACGGGGATGTAAACACACCAATATCGGTTGTCATGCGATGGTGTGGGAGCAAACACAGACACACAAACATATACACACACATACATATATATATATATATATACATATATACGACGGGCTTCTTTCAGTTTCCGTCTACCAAATCTATTCACAAGGCTTTGGTCGGCCTGAGGCTATAGTAGAAGACACTTGCCCAAGGTGCCAAGCAGTGGGACTGAACCCGGAACCATGTGGTTGGGAAGCAAGTCTCTTACCACACAGTGACGCCTGCGCTTATATACAAAAATCACATAGATAGATAGATAGATACACAGATAGGGAGACAGACTGACAGACGTACGTACACACGAACGCACACACAC
>NC_068982.1:187403127-187405737 GCF_001194135.2 Octopus bimaculoides | reverse complement strand
GAAATTTGAACTCAGAACGTAACGGCAGACGAAATACCTATTTCGTTATTGCCCACAAGGGGCTAAACATAGAGGGAACAAACAAGAACAGACGAACGGATTAAGTCGATTACATCGACCCCAGTGCGTAACTGGTACTTAATTTATCGACCCCGAAAGGATGAAAGGCAAAGTCGACCTCGGCGGAATTTGAACTCAGAACGTAACGGCAGACGAAATACCGCTTAGCATTTCGCCCGGCGTACCACCGCCTCTGCCAGCGCGCCGCCCTCTGGCACGTACGTCTACTGGCTGCGGATCAGCTGAACTATATTTCCAGATTTAAATTTTTATCTGGATTCGATAATGGTGGGGATAAATAGTCTTGGCTCTGTGTCTTTGTGTGATGATTACCTTAAGGATACCCTTAAGGATACCCTGAAGATATCCCTTAGGATACGAAACATGAGGTAACGAGATGTTTAACGCTATAGATAACACATTGCATACACACACACACACACATGTTTGCGCGCGCGCGCGTATAAGTGTGTGTGTAGTGAAAGTACACGGCTTAGTGATAAGGGTATTCGGCTCACGATCGCAAGGTCGTGAGTTCGATCTGGCAGACGGAAACTGCGTGGAAGCCCATCGTGTGTGTGCGTGTGTGTTTTCGTGCCTGTCTGTGTCCCCTCTCCAAGCCACTTGACAACCGGTATTGGTTTGTTTACGACCCACCTAGCGGTTCGGCAAAAGAGATCAATCGAATAAGTAGTACCAGACTTCAAAAATAAATAAACAGTAATAAATAAAATAATCGATTTGATTTGACCCATCTAGGTGGTGCCCCAGCAGCGTAGCTAACAAGTAAAAGATAAAAAGAGCCCTCTAACATTTCCCGCACCACCCCACCCCAGCATAGCGGCACTTTTAAAGGGGCACCACTTTTGGGTCTGTTGTAGGCAATGTGTGTTTTGTGGGGTCCGAGGGGCGGCAAACGGAAGGGCGGCCCCGGGCGCGAAATTTTGTTTTCCCATGAGAGTTAAGGACCCCAGTATTGAATTCATTTGCATACAGCCAATCAGAGCTCACGTTGACCTTGTCAAGTTTTAACACAGGTTGGCTTTCAAAATGTAAGTCGACCGATCGCCAAGTTATTTATGTCTGATTTTAGTCGGAGACAAATAATTAGATAGATTTGCATCTGTACCTATCATCGGATTTTATTAGGGCCCCTTATGGTAAAGATGTGGATGGGAAAAATAAGAGAAAAGAAGCATGGTCATTCCTTACCCAAGTGACTTTATCTCATCGCCCATCTCTTGTTTATGCGCTCATAAATTAGTTTGATAGTTGAGCTCTGATTGGCTGTATGCAAATGAGTTTTATAACTGAGGTCGGAACACCCGTGGGATAAAAAAAATCGCGCCCCGGGCAGCACACACTCTAGCTACGATAATGCAACCCCCTTTATCACCTGTACCCAGGTAAATTTACTGCGGTCCCCACACCGCGCCACTCTATTCAAGAGAAGCCACACATCCCTAATGTAAATCTGTCCCTTTTAATCCCCAAATTAATAAAAATATATTTATTATTGACATTGATGAGCACAGGTGTGGTTGGGTGGCAAGAGGCTTGCTTCCCAATCACACGGTTCCGGGTTCAATCCCGTGCCGTGTTCCTTCGTCTCTCGAGTCGACTAAAAAGGCTTCTGAATGGCTTTGGTTGACAGAAACTGAAAGAAGCCTGTCGCGCGCGCGTTTCATAATCGGTGTTTGTGTGTGTACGCCTCCCGTTCGTTAACATAGCAATTCAACAAAAAGGAACGGATAGAATAAATAAAATCAGGCTTTATAAAAAAAAACTAAAGTACTGCAATCGACTAAAGGAAATTGCTCAAGGTGGGTGCCCCGGCATGGCCGCAGCCTGAATGAAACAAGATAAAAAGATAAATACAAAAATTAAAACCCGTATCCCCAATTCAGTGGTCAGTGAGGAGGGGTGAGGTACCTTTGCAGGGAAGAGCAAAGAAGAAGGAGGGCTCTTTTAATAAACCTTTTTTACTTTTCCTTACGCCGAAATTTCAAATTGGAACATAACTGATGTCTCTAAGGTATCAAGGGAATCGTGTATCGCTCGATACGTCTAGTGTGTTTGTGTGCGTGTGTTGCTGTGTATATACGTGTTAATAAAGTGTACGGTGCCCACATATAAGTATATACACACACCCGCACATACAGAGGTATATACACCTATGTGTTAGTGTGTATGTGTGTGTGTGTCTGAGAGTGTACTTTTGAACGCAAACTTAAGCAAGTCTGTGTTTAATCACTTATCAAGCGTACAAGGGAAGAGCTGGCACGTGTGCGTGCGTGCGTGTTTGTGTGTGTCTGAGTTGTGTGTGTGTGTCTGAGTTGTGTGTGTGTGTGTGTGTGAGTGTGTGTAGATGCATGCGTGCGTATGTGAACGTGCTTGTTCACCTTTATATAAGTGTACGCGCATGTGTAGCACAACACGCCAATTCGCCTACGTAATATGAGCGTGAGTATGTTTTTTGTGTGTGTGTGTGTCTCTTTCTCTATATATATGCATACATATAGCTATATATATATATATATATATATATAT
>NC_068982.1:187400670-187401849 GCF_001194135.2 Octopus bimaculoides | reverse complement strand
ATATATGTTATCGGTCGTTTTTGCCGAACCGATAAGTTACAAGGACGTAAACAACCCAGAAGCGGTCGTCAAACTAGGTTTCTGTGAGTGTGTGTGTGTGTGTGTGTGTGTGTGTGTGTGTGCGCGCGCGTGCCTGTCAGGTCACCAATGAGGTCTCTCACGAGTGCTACTGGTAACATGGAATCTAGTACAACCAGCTGCATAATCGGGTCATCGGCGTCTAGACCAGCGCCTCCACTAGGCTTGTCTGGTGAGGAGGGTTGCTAGAAACCCAGCAGGACTGAAAATAGGACGTGTTAAAAGGACGGATGAACCTAATGTAGGTTCAATAACTATCTAGCATAAACACAATTCCTCAGAAATTCCGGGCTGGTGTCCGGCGTGCTCTGAAGACCACTGGGAGTGACGCACCCTTTAGCTTTTGAGTAAATATGTCTCTAGGAGAAGATCACCCTGATATAAAACCAGATATGCAGGGAATAGCGTTGGGCATTTTGAGGAATTTTCCCTTGTGCTTAAGATTCTGGTGATCTCACAATCCTTGACCTGCAAGTCATATTGGCATTGGATATCTTGACCCGGCTTGTCTCTTGATTATGTCAATGGAGAGGATCTGTGAGGTGTTGTACAACCCTTATTGGATCTAAGCTTTTAGTTTTCTGCAATAGCCGGTGAGGCGCAGTGATGAACATGGAAGTCGCGGCTGCGAACCCAGGTAAAGCCAACCGCGGGTACAATAGCCACATGCACGGGCATTGCTGGCATTTTGCACGGGCAATGGTCAGTGATGATCTTCCTCGGTCTTGAGTGGACAGTCATCATGCTTATAACACATGGATGTCTTTCGGCCTTTATACGTCACTCTAGCACGACCCATCCTCGAATATTGCATCCAGGCCTCAAATCCATATCTCCAGAAAGACATTCAGCACCTGGAATGGGTCCAACACTTAGTTACCCGAATGGTCGCGGGCTTGTCTAAGCTTACGTATGTGGAACGTCTCCAACGGCTGGCATTGCTTTCACTCGAACGACGGAGAATGCGGGAAGATCTCATCCTGGCTTTCAACATCTTCAACGGGAATGTAAACCTACCATTTGCGAAGTTTTTCATCCCTGCACCAGATAGGGGCCTTCGTGAGCACGATCGCAAACTCTATCCCCGACACTTTCGACTCA